>NW_017306687.1:487038-543300 GCF_000935625.1 Nanorana parkeri | reverse complement strand
GGGAAAGTATTCATTTTGTAGTGATGATGTCAATGAGCATATGAATGACAGGAACATTGATATGCCTGAGAATTTATGTTCAGTCAATAGGGATCACATGTTCAGCAGTGATTGTCAATTCTTATGCTGTGTTTTTCTTGTTTTTAGGCTTACGTAAAAAAAAGTCTACTTTTATATTTCTTTTATTTTTTGCTCTTAAATATATTTATATTGTTTATTGTGTGTGTGTGGCAGGGGAATGAGGGATTACCTATCCAATCCTACCCTACCCTATCAGACCCTAACCTATCCTACCCCATCAGACCCTGTCATATCCTATCCTACCCTACCCTACTCTAACCTACCATACCCTACCCCACCCTACCCTACCCTATCCTACCATACCCTACCATACCCTACCCCACCCTACCCTACCCTATTCTACCCTAACCTACCTTACCCTACCCTAACCTACCCTATACTAACAGACCCTACCCTATCCTATCCCACCCTATCAGACCCTGTCCTATCCTAGATATACAGAGATTGTGTTTCTTTCTGGAGATCCGACTCTCAATTTTACCTGTATGTTCATATGCAACTTGTTAGTCGGTCCGATCCGTAAACCAGCACATATACTAAGGGGATAGACTTGCTGAAAGGCAGCTAATCAAAGCGGTTAACATAGGATCCGGACAGGCAATTCAGTTGCAAAAAATATTAATTTATTAAATAGAAAATTATTAGTAGAACATAGCCGTTATTTCACTCACTTAGATTAAAAGAATTAAAGCATGGTATTTCGTTTTTCATCTTCAAATAGATAATTTGATCGACTAAAGTGCTCTCGTACACTTCACACGTTTTGGGGACCATCACATATTACAGAGCAGGGGATAAGTCCATTTGTGGTTAGTTGACCGTATCTAATTCCCACCTCTCAAGATCTCTGTGTGTGGAATATCATCTGTGGTTGTGAAACCGGGTTTGGTAGTTTGATATTTCACAGTGGAAGCAATTAATTACAGGGAGTTCCTTTTCTTTTTTGAAACACCTTTTGAATAGTTAGTGTCGGTTAGTCCTTGTGTACTATTAACCCCTTCTCCATAGGTTTTTTGATTTGATATTCACCGTGGTATGGTGGTTTTTAGGGGTTTTCTTTTCTTTTCAACAGTCTCTAAGTTATTAATGTCTGTTAAGACCTATATGTTATTGACCCCCTCTTGGCCGCCAAAAATGTTCAAAAAGTGTTTCAAAAAAGAAAAGGAACTCCCTGTAATTAATTCCTTCCACTGTGAAATATCAAACTACCATCTCCGGTTTCACAATCACAGATGATATTCCACACACAGAGATCTTGAGAGGTGGGAATTAGATACGGTCAACTAACCACAAATGGACTTATCCCTGCTCTGTAATATGTGATGGTCCCCAAAACGTGTGAAGTGTACGAGAGCACTTTAGTCGATCAAATTATCTATTTGAAGATGAAAAACGAAATACCATGCTTTAATTCTTTTAATCTAAGTGAGTGAAATAACGGCTATGTTCTACTAATAATTTTCTATTTAATAAATTAATATTTTTTGCAACTGAATTGCCTGTCTGGATCCTATGTTAACCGCTTTGATTAGCTGCCTGTCCTATCCTACTACACCCTACCCTATCCTACCTTACCCTAACCTACCCTATCATGCCCTACTCTCCCCTTTCCTACCCTATCTTACTCTACCCTACAATATCCTATCTTATCTTATCCTACCTACCCTTTGCTCACCTATCCTACTATACCCTATCATATCCTACCCTTCTTTATTATTTCCCGTTCCTACCTTACCCTACCCTACACTATTCTATCCTATGCTATACTACCCTTTCCTACCCTACTCTACCCTACCCTATATTACCCTATCCTACCATACTATTTCCTACCCTACTCTACCCTATCCTACCCTACCTTACCCTATCCTAACCTACTCTACCATGTTATAGCCTACCCTACACTATACTTTACCTATGCTGCCCTACCTTACCATATCATATCTTATCCTCATGTTACTTACTTTCAATTACAATTAAAACATTTTGCACAATAATTTGTGTTCAGTGTAGGGTAAAAAAAAGTGTAAGAAAAAAACACTGCCCTATATGACCTGACAACAAACCCGAATCTAACCCTTAGGGCCTGTTCACTACATAACGAACATGTTACCGTGCCGCAGCTGGGATGGATCCTGACAATACTGTCGAGATCCACCCCGCTGGCAGATTTACTGCTTATTGACAGCTGGCTCTGCCTCTCAAGAGGGGGGAATCCCTGTGGGTAGCGGAAAGTCAACGATCGGCGGTATATGTTCGCTGACTTCCTGATCAATAGAGCCAACCTGTGATAGCTTCAGTGTCACAGGTCGGCTTGAATTATGGGTATAATTGTTTTTCACTCACCCCATAATTCTCTTTTAAGGAGCAGCATCCATTGTATGTTATTTCATTAGCGTTGGAAATAGCTTAAACACCTTTTGACTTTACTATCACGTTGAAATTAACTCAGTTCCTGAAATTGATTCTTAAAGTAGCTGTAAACCCAATCACCAAAATCTCAAATAAGTTTTAACATGCTAATTTCAATACTGCTAATAGCAGTTACTCCCATTTAACTGGAGCTGTTTTGTAATGTTTAGGACATTTTGCAGCTTATCTTTAGTTCCTCCCTGCCAGTAGATACTGTACATTGGGATGCTATTGAGAATCAATGGCAAAGCAAAGCACCAGCACACCTAGAATGCAGTACCATGCACTGTGCAATAGCTAAATCCATGGATCCCGTGCATTTAGCGCAACGCTATGGCATGAATGGGCCCAGTTTGATTAACTAGAACTGACAACTGTTTTATTTATGTTGTGTGTGACTAAGGGGTATCTTTATAAAGCAATGAATTTGACATTCTCCAAGCATTTACTGCAGGTGTATATTCCTACTGCACGCATTTTAAATTACAGTGATTTGTTCACCTGCAGTGAATGTTTGACCAATGCCAGATTTTACATTGTAAGCTCTCACAAGCAGGACCCTTCAAACCCTCTTGTCTTGAATGGTATTGCAGCTGTAGTGTCTTTGCATCTGTTGGCATAATATAAATGTATAATAATGCTGTCATTTATACATTTTATATTCACTGCTTTACAAATATACAGTTTTCATCAGCATAAGTCGGTTTGTGATTGGTTTCATATGTATGATGTTAATGACATAATACCAATGGGGAGAAAAGGGATGGCTTTATCTATACTGCGTTCCTTTGTCGGCACCAGCTCCCCTAGTTATAAGATTAACTCCATTGAAAACCATTTCCATTGTGCTCCTTAAAGCAGTGCGGATGGATTAAATAAATTAGCGGAGGAAATTAAGTAAATCCGAACAGTAAAACTAAACAAATCGTGAATGAGATCTTTTTTTTGCTCTAGCTCCTACTTTACAGACGTCTTGAGTGACTATAGGACCTAATATCAATGGAGCAACAGATCCTTTACAGCGTGTATTAATACTACATGAGCAGCGCCGCATGAACTGATTTCCCTGGACTTTTGTTCTCATCATCCAGGGGACTTAAACCATAAATCACCAAAAGATTTCCCTATATCACTTAATACTCAAAGACTATTAACCCTCCATTTTTATTTTTTTTACTGTAGTTCAGGACGTATCCACTATTTAAAACATATCTTTTTTTCAGCCTCCTGTGATTTAGCTGTGTCATTAATGCAATGTAAAATAGACCTGAATAATGAGTGTGGTTTTCTACTTTACAAATTCATCTACTGAGAAACGGAGAGTCAGATTCCAGCAGACATCTGGTTTCTATTGCGTAGAGTTGCCCATTTTTTTTCTCTGAGCCCTAATCATGTGTTATTTTAAGGAGCGCGGTGTCAATCACTCAGCTAATAGGGAGAAGTCGGTGCCTAAATACCTGGGAGAATGGGAACTGCTCGAAAACAGGTGCAGCGTGTTTAGACAATTGCTCGTAAGCATTGCGATTTGGGAAAGTACTTATGCATTCATAATGGAGTCATTGCACAAGAATGTGAGCTAAGGCTGAAAAATAAGGTAGCGTACATAGGGCTGTATTGGCCTGATAATATATGGAACACGTTCCTTAGAGAATATCAGGGAAAGTGCACCATGACCTTTCTCAAACAATTGTGTACACGTCACAAAACGTAGGAGTATTCTAACCACAACTAACTAACTAACTAACATTCTAACTTGTTTTTGAAGTGATCCTGTGGCCAGGCTGCGGTTATACAAACACTTCTAAGAAGCAGTAAATACTCTTTAAAACAAGCCCTCACTTACCTCTGTAGCTGCAGACATTGTGGAGCAATTTATCTTCACAGCAGAAGCACCAAAGCGCCATTCACACCCATACATTTCTCGGTGCCCTTGCGTTAGCATCTTTTTCCGTAGAAAATTGGATTGCAATGTAAGGGATCTAGTGTGGATGGGGCCTAAAAGAAAGGTCACTGCTTGGTGTAGCACCAAGCCAATTGTTATGTCCTGCAGAATTAAAGTCATAATATTACTCCATATTAATTTGTCTTTTTGAATACATGGATTGATGATTGAGTGGATTCCCATTGACTGAACACCATGGCTTTCTATCCTTCAGTAATACATTGGTCATAGTATGTTCCACCAGAATATTTCCTCATAACTACAGCCTAGCCTTCCTTGCATAGAGGTGTAGAGGACAAATGGGGGATAAAGTGAGAATATCTCCCCATAAGAAGGTGCCTGGTACGATCTGGAGTCTGGGGCACGTGAGCCCCGAGTCTTGTGGAGCGGTTAGGATCACAGACTGGAGTGATGTCTGGGATGTAGGTCACAGGGAACTTGGGGACTAAGAGTTTGTGCAGTTTGGGGGACGCACTAGAGGCGCAGAATCTAAGAAGGGCCAGGTCTCCGACCTGAGCCCCTAATGGTGAGGATGATTGGCGGCCCTGTAGCACACCCACACAGACTCAGAGGTCTATTTGCAGCAATTGGACACTGGACACAGGGGCAAGCAGGGGAGAAGCATGTGGACAGGCTGCAGTACATGGTTCAAAGAGGCACAGGGGAAGGAGTATAAACAATAGAGTGAAGGGACACAAGGGATAACCAGCAAGACAGCACAACACGGAGTTTACAGAGGATTGAGGCTCCAGGACAAGCAGCCACACAGGAGGAAGACAGACAATCAGGTACTATAAGTGAAGGTGCAAAAGCTCACCTCGGAGATAAACAACCACAAGCAGGACAAGTAGAATCTCACAGGGAGCACAAGGAATCACAGCTCGCACTGGGAACGAGTATAGGGAAGATGTACACAGGGGATGGTACGAGTACAAGGCTAGGATACAGAGTGTACACGCAGGAACATTTACATAACATGAATATATGCAACGCAAAGTTTTGCGAGGCGTTCAATCACACGGCTTGAGGGGGGCCGTGGAAGCTGTGCCATTGAATCCAATGCACCGCCACGCCCCAAAACGCAAGGGGAAGTTTCTATGCGATCGCGGTGCATTCCAGAAGCTGCCCCTCTGGAACGCACACGCTTTCGGGGTGAACAAGGCCTAACTGCAAACGCAAAAAATAGGGCAAGCCCAATTTTTTGCGTTTGCAGTGGAACGGAACGCTGGCAAAGTTTTGCCACACGTTCGATCGCACTGCAGGGGTGGAAGCGGTGTCATTGAATTAGATGCACCGCCATGCCCCCTCTCACCCCAAGACGCGGAGGGAAGTTTCAAAGCGTTCGCGGTGCGTTTTAGCAGCTACCGCTCTGGAACGCACACGCATTCGATGTGAACAAGCCCTAAAAGCAAGCAGCTGGTGCCCAAAACTGAATAATAGGGGCCCGACACTGAGGTTGGGAGCCTTGGCAGAGATCAGTACAGTAGCAGCCATTCGCTGGCCTGGTGCCCAAAACTGAATAATAGGGGCCCGACACTGAGGTTGGGAGCCTTGGCAGAGATCAGTACAGTAGCAGCCATTCGCTGGCCTGGTGCCCAAAACTGAATAATAGGGGCCCGACACTGAGGTTGGGAGCCTTGGCAGAGATCAGTACAGTAGCAGCCATTCGCTGGCCTGGTGCCCAAAACTGAATAATAGGGGCCCGACACTGAGGTTGGGAGCCTTGGCAGAGATCAGTACAGTAGCAGCCATTCGCTGGCCTGGTGCCCAAAACTGAATAATAGGGGCCCGACACTGAGGTTGGGAGCCTTGGCAGAGATCAGTACAGTAGCAGCAATTAGCTGGCCTGGTGCCCAGGGATGAATAGGGGCCCAACGTGGGGGTGGGGAAAGTCTTTGCAGAGGACAGCTGCTGTCCTCTCCAAAGGCTTCCCCCACCTCAGCGTCGGACACCTCTTCAGTCTTAAGCACATTGATTCCACAACAGTAGCAACAAGCAGCTGGTGCCCAAAACTGAATGAGAGGGGCCCGACGGTGGGGTGGGGGAAGTCTTTGCAGAGGACAAAGCATGTCTCCCATATCTAAAAAAATGTTAGCTTTTTGTAACATATGTTGGAATGCCCTGAGTCTGACTAAATACCGCACTGCCCACCAGAGAGCCCTGCACCGACCACCAGAGAGCCATCCTGAGACCCTGGAGATACGAGGCTGTGATCCTGAAGCAACACAGAGTATGTAGCTTCATATCTTTCTGCATTACTGTATAATGTGTTGCTGGGATCTGTAGTCCTCTATAGTTGGTGCTGTATAATGTGTTGCTGGGATTTGTAGTCCTTTATAGTCGGTGGTATTCCGCATTGGTGTAAATAGCATTGCTGGGATTTGTAGTCCTCTATAGTCGGTGGTATTCTGCATTGCTGTATAATGTTTTGCTTGGATTTGTAGACTTCTATAGCTGGTGATATTATTCTGCATTGTTGTATAATATATTGCTGGGATTTGTAGTCCTCTATAGCTGATGCTATTCTGCATTGTTGTGTAATCAGGGGTGTGGAAATGTTTTTAAAAAAACAACTTGTCCAAGGGATAAAGCGGGGGCCGAATCTACTTGCCCTTCATGACAATGTACCTGTCCCAATACAAAAAAAAATAGTTTTACCCAAAACTAGGGATGCACCAATGGCGGTTTTTCGGTATCAAGTGCGAGTACCGATATTTTGCTTTTGGTACTCGCCGATACTGAATACGAATACCGGTGCTTCCACTGGCATGGAGCAGGCTTCCCGGGTAATCAGGAAGCCGGCAGCGGGTAATGACATGCCGCCCGGCTTCCTGATTGCCAGGGAAGCCGGCTGCATGTTGTTTGGCCGGGTTAATTGTGGTTGGCTGGGAAACCATCTTAAATAAAATATTAACCATTCTGTAAGCAAAACTTAATTTTCTGGCAGTGCCCCTCCCGAGAATAGACTCTGGATCCGCCCCTGCATGAAACTGCAGGCACTCTATGTGATATGCACAGGGGAATGTACAGGTAGACTCATACAGAAATACACTGAATGCTGTGCAGAGGGAGACGTTCATAGCACAGCCACAGATGCACTGGACACTGTGGACAAGGATAGCACTGGAGATTGTGAGTTGCACTAGAAGACACAAAGAAAAGGGTGTGAACATACAAGCAAGGTAGGAGACAAGCACTCAGGAACAAACAGGAACCACAACATATGGGAACACAAGAAACAAGCAAAGGGGGGATAGCCAACAGGGAGATCACAAGCAAAGGGGGGATAGCCAACAGGGAGATCACACGCATAGGGGGGATAGCCAACAGGGAGATCACACGCATAGGGGGGATAGCCAACAGGGAGATCACAAGCAAAGAGGAATAGCCAACAAGAGATTGCAGTCACAGGAGAATCAGCTCAAAGCAGGCAATCCAAAAAGATATACAAGCACAAGACATCACAGGAAACACAAGGGGTCCGACATAAGAAATAAGACTTGTTGCTTGAATGCAGGGTAACAAGTGAGGTAGTGGTAAATCGGGGAGGAGGTGTGCCAATTGGCTGCAGCCCTGTGGAACACCATAGGCTGACAGCCAAGCAGCAGAGACCAAAGGGAAAATACGGCATGGATTGCCGGACATTGTGACAGTGCCCCTGAAATCAGATTCTCACCTTTACCCATTGTAGGAATTTCCATCTGTGCATAGCACAAAAATCCTGAAACAGCTGTATGCAGTTTAGAATAAATGGCTCTATAATATTAGGCTATATTTGCAACATACAGCTGCAGTTTCGGATGTGCATCTGACCGAAGGGGCATAGAACAATGATTTGCATCCAGCTGATGGGGCATAAGGGAATGATTTGGATGGCATCTGCATTGTCCTCAAACGAGTTTGATATGAGATGGAAGGAAACATATGAATACCTTCTATTCTAAAGTTTCCTGTGCTACACGCTGATTTGGTTGGAGGGCTTTTTGATTTCTTTAGTCCCTTCTTACCATAACTTGTATAGTTATACTGTCTCTTTGGGTTTTAAGCCCTACTCCATAGGAGTCATGGGTTCCATACACTGCACTGATGATGGCTGACAACTCTGAAACAGCTGTGAGCAGTTTGGAATAAATTGCTCCAAATTATTCCACCCTATACACCAGCGGTTTTGGATGCGCACCTGACTGATGGGGCATAAAGAAATGATTTGCATGGCTCCATCCACTGCCCTGAAATGAGGAATAATCCTTTTATTTTTGGGATATGTGATGGAATGAGATGAGTAGATGAGAACAAGCTTCTACTGTCCTATGTACTGGCTGGGCGAGGGGCGTCCCTAGCATTGTTGCCACCTGAGGAGGCAGCAGAGGGGGGCTGGCCTCTGAGTCCCAACCAGTGATGTAATTGGTTGCCAGGAGCTCAGCAGGACGCCGGCCAGAGTGTCCCAGCTTGCTAAGAGCTGGCCAGGAATATATGTATGGTCCTTACAAATCTCCCTGCCCGGGTCTTAGCAACCTGGAGAACTCTGGCTGCACAGGGGGTGATAGGCACCCTGCAAACATTGCCGCTCTGCCTGCCACCCCCACGAGATTCAGCCACAGGCTGCCTCATTACTGGAGGGGGGGGGGGGGTTAATTGTTATGGTCCCTTCTCACCCTAATCTGTATCGTTTTTCTGTCTCCTAACTGTAGCTAAAATACAACAGGAAAATTTTTATGTATTCTTTCACTGAACCTTAACGTAGATTTAAACCAAATTACATAAATCTCATATAATCTGTAATATGTAAATGTAATCATAACCTTAAAATGAATTGCCAATGTTTTTACATTTCCAGTTTTTACCAAATTCATAGCTGCCAGTCCTGCCCTGCATGTCCTTTTCTAGGCACTTCTTGTTATGGGGTGACAGTGCTCTGCCCCTATGTCCCAGTTGAGATAGTCCTGGAGCAAAAGAAAAGAAAAAATAGGCGGAGGGACTACATGACAGGGTGGACAGGGAACCCTGGGAACTAACTGTACGGTGTTAAAGTTAGTGTTAAGGGGGGATGATCACTTACCTGATTGGCCGGTTTCAAGAGTTGCAGGAGGGTCTCCTTAGTGGTCTGGAGGGGGGCGGAGTAGTACTGGTTCAGTCTGGATTTGCCACATGGCAAGCGAGCTTCCTGCCCACCGGCCCTTTTTTTCGTTCTCTCGCACTAGTTGCGTACAGGTTCATGTCTGTTTGCACTAATGGTCCTGAGGTCTGTGTTGGCGGTGTTTTGGGTTGAGTCATTTTGGGTGGTTACAGGGACTCGTCTCAGGTGCGTAGTCCTTGGCGGATTCTTCAGTAAAGAGGTCTAAGTCTTAGTTTTACAAGGTCTCTGCAGTTTCTCATATTTGTCCCTGAGTCGGTGTGTTGCGGCTAGGGACCAGTGTTTAAGTGGTTTGCAGAGACCGACAATCTCAGTAAAAGGTGCCTTCACAGACCTCAGATATAGTTGGAGATATATATATATATATATTGATTGTTTGTTATAAGTAAATGTGTTATTTATACACACCCTGTTTCACTTGAAATTTGTAATAAAAGGCTGCTACAGCCATTTAACTCCAATCTCGAGTGTGGTGTCTTAATTGGGAGGTGGGGATTATTGGAGGGTGGTGGCATAGCAGCGTGGGAGTTTGGGTGTAAAATTGTTATGGGACTATGTTCTACCTTGTCATGTTCCTGCATTGTCACCCTGCCACATGTGGCCATGCTAACACTTCTGCAACTGAAGCCAAAACTTTTGTCTAGTTTTGGATGGAGTGGAGAGGGATTAGAACACACGTCAGGTTTTTATTGCGGTTTGTGTCCCCATTAAGGAGATTCCCTCTCTCTATTTCTTCTGGTGATGGTTATCACTGAAAGTAAAAGAAAATTCCAGATGTTGGGTTCTCACCAGAACAAAAAAAGATGGGAAATCCGCCAACGGGGACACTAGTTCTGGTGACCTTGTTGACCATCAGGGATTTCCCTCACTTTGGAGGTATATCTGTGGTTATAACACAGGAAGAAAAGGGAAATAGAACACAGATGGCAAAAATGGGTTATAACGCCCCCACTATCTACTAAAAAATTAATAAAAAAAAAAGTTTTACTTCAGTGCATTGCTATTTCCCAGTGTTGTCACCTTGAGGGGTCCAACCCTGACTCATGACATGAAGCTGATGCTGCAGCACATATTCATACACAGGAAGTGGCTGCCGAGACTAGGGTTGCCACCCGTACGGGTTTCACTCGGACAGTACGGGTTTTGAATCCTGTGTACGGGTGGGAGGCGGGCTCCCACCCGCACCCCAGATTCAAACGACAGACTTGCTCACCTGGCGGTGGGTGGTGAGCGGTGAGCGCCGGGTAGTGAGCGCCGGGCAGCGAGCGGTGAGTGCTGAGCGGCGCTGTCTCCAGTCACTCCCTCCCTCCTTCTCTCTGGTCACGGTGTTCTGATGGTGAGAGGAAGTGACATCAGAGAGGGAGAGAGAGCGAGGGAGAAAGCATCCTCCGGCAGCCTGCGTGTGGACTGGGCTGGACAGCGGCTTCTTCTTGCCTGTGACCGATGCCGTCCTTCTCTGTTAGTGGTCGCAATTGCGACCGGGCCCTTGCGTTCCGCCACTTGGGGGGGGCAGCAAGGAAGAAGAGGCCCCCCCCAAGATCGTGCCGCTCCTTCCTTGCCGCACAGCCACCCGCAGCATATACAGTATTGGCGGCTGTGTGGCTGGGATGGAGAGGCTGTCACTGGTCCCGCAAAATGTGCTGCAGGCACCGCCGGGCAGCACATTCTGCTGTGTGAGGACCCTCTCCTCTTAGCTCCGCCCCCTGGCCGCAGAGACGAGGAAGAGGGCCCTGCAGGAGAGGAAAGGTAAGTCTGGAGTGGGAAGGGGGGGTGGGGAGGGGATGCTGGTGATATAGTGCTCATTTTTATTATAACGCATTGCTGGGACTTGTAATCCCGCATAGCTGGTGGTAGTCTGCATTGCTGTATGATGATTATACAGCAATGCAGAATAGCTCCAACTATGTAGGACTACAAGTCCCAGCAATGCATTATATTATGAAGTAGGGATACACCACTGCCAATACTGGGCATTGTCACGAGTACTCATAATCATGAAAATGCCACGATACTAAACGCAGATACCGGTGTTCTGTCGAACGCCGACGTAGTCAAATTTGCCGACCTCAGCGCCTGCGCTTTGCACACAGACCGGTATTATCGAGGAAACCGGGTGTTTAATTCACAAAGTATTTTGTTTAAATCGTTGTGACTGTTAATATTCTGCTCATCATTTACTGCCATGGATGGTATATTATTAACGGTCACAATTAACCATTACATATGAATACTTTGTAAATAAATGCCGGTTTCCTCGTTAATCCCATCTGTACGTAAACGCAGATACTGGGTTGGCACTAAAATTTTAAACAAGCGGCTGCCTGAGGTCCTGCGCTTGCTGGGGACCTCGGCAGCCTTCTTGTTAACCATGCGGTGCTTCATGGTTTCTTGCACCGGGGCCCTGAAGGTTCTAGTTTCGCCTCTGCATATCCTCCAATACAGCTGTCCAGATTCCATGTTAGTGCAACATCCATTTTATTGATCGTTGTCTTTCAATCGACAAACGCTTTTGAGGCCGTGCACGGTCCGCTTCATCAGGCTCAGAAATGCGCTTGTCGTTTGAATGACAACTATAAATAAAATGGATTTGCATGTGCCAGTACCGATCCTAGTATCAGTCGCGATACCGAGTATTTGAGCAAGTACTCGTACTCGTCCAAATGCTCCAATACCTTACCCGATACCAGAACTTCCGGTCAGAGAGAGAACTCCCTCTGACCGGCAGTGCCAAGGGACCATGGAGCCTGCCAGAGGCATCCAGAGGTGGGGTGACACCCGGTGCGGGTACCGGGTGACACCCCGAAGTGACATCACGCGCGGTACCGCCGTTACCTGCCGACGGCCATCTTGGTGATGGACGCCGGCAGAGAGAGGAGGGGACGTCACCTTGCGGGATAATGAATGCTGCTGGGTCCCCTCCTCTCTCTCTCAAGCAAGTGTCGGGCTCTCGGTCCTTGACCAAGTGCCTGGCTTTTCAGAGGGGGATGACACCAACATGACTTTCTTTCCAATTTGGCTTTCTTTCCAATTTGGAAGCCGGGCGGTGGGTTATGACCCGCCTCCTGGCTTCCTGAGTGGCTAGGAAGCCTGTTTCACTTGTTGCTAGGCAGCCTGGCTTCCTAACCAATCAAGAAATCTGGGCGGCATGTAATGAACCACCTCTCAGCTTCCTGATTGGTCAGGAAGCCACGAAAAATGCCTATGAAAAATGTGACGCCAGCATCTATGTTAATCAGGAAGCCAGGAGGCGAGTCATAACATGATTGGCTAGGAAGCCAGCTTCACTTGTTGATAGGCAGCCTGGCTTCCTAATCACTCAGGAAGCCAGGTGGTACATCATGACCTGCATCACGGCCTCCTGGTCAGAAAGCCACGCTGCCTAGAAAAATGTGACGCTGGCTTCCAAGTTAATCAGGAAGCCAGGCTGCCTAGAAAAAATTGAAGCCAACTTCATAGCCAATCAGGAAGCCGGAAGGCTGGACATGACGTGTTGTCCAGCTTCCTGATTGGCTAGTAAGCTGGCTTCACTTTTTTTCTAGGCAGCCTCGCTTCCTAACCAATCAGATACCCAAAATGCCTAGCAAGGTACTTTAATCGGAAATGAGCATTGTTATTGAAATCATTGAATGTACAGATAAGCCTTTTCTGTTATGTAAAATGCCAGAAATGTGAGATTAATATGATACCTATTTGATTGTCGTTGTCATTTATGATTGACCTGTTTCTCAATAAACAATTATTGTTAAAAAAAAAAAAGAAGAGCCGTCGAGGTGCGAAGGAGGCCGGGTCCTGCAGCACCAGTCCATCGGTGGAGGAGGCCGGGGACCAAGCAGCAGGTAAGATGATCACACTGCTGCTAAAGGGACCCTGCACAGCCCACCTGAGAGTCTCAGGTGGAATGTACAGGATCTGTGGTGGGGTCTATGTTGGGCAGTTCTTGCCTAGGGCGGCCCCAAACCAGAATACACCACTGTGTACAGATTGTATATCTGTGGATCTGTGGCACTCTGGCATCTTTGTGATTACATCCAATGTTATGTAACCACTTGCCGTCCGCCCGTAGTAAAAAAACGCTGTAAATACGCGTCCGGTGCCCCAGCGCGCAAAAATTACAATTGCGCTACACATGTTACATATCGCCGCAGTGAGAGCAATCATTTTAGGGCCATCAATCACTGATAACACTAAACTGATGAGCGGTAACAGCTTTTAAAGCACACAATTTTAAGGCTTGACATGTTTGACGTGACCCCGTCTTTTATATTTTACCAAAAAATTGGGTAATAATAAATGTTTTATCATTTAATATAGGGGAAACTGTTTGTTTTTTTTAAATTTCGGTAATTTTTCCTTAATATAGTAAAAAAATAAAACCCCCAGTGGTGAATAAATACCACCAAAAGAAAGCTCTATCTGTCCTCAAAAAATGGTATAAAATTCATTTCAGTACAGCGTTGCATGACGGAATAAATGTCAGTCAAAGTAGCGCAGCGCTGAATATTTTGAATACACCGCGGATGTCAACTGGTTAATCAAAAAATATGTGCACAGTATACTTTACCAAAAAATTGCGGCGAGGCGCTACAGTGTTCGGGTTTGGCTTGAAGAGAAGGTGGCAACCCTAGCCGAGACACCAGGAGAAAAGTGTAATACATTGCAGCTCTCCAGTCCTTAAAGGTGGTGACTGCATTTGTTTTCATTTTTCAGGCTAAGAACATTTTCAGCAAGTTCAGAAAATACCTGTTGATCTTACCAGAAATGCTGCGTCGTCATAACTGCCTGTGAGCTGACCTTAAGACAAAAATTGTTATCTTTCTTATGTAAGCTACCACCATGTAATGGAGATGAACATAGACAGACATGTTTAAGGTCCAACCTGGGTGAATACCACAGCTGCCTCCCTAGATGCAATGGAGCAATAAACGTAGCCACTCAGAGACAGGATGAGTGTTATTCACAAAATTACCAGGTATAGTTACTACATTCTTTCTATGACATTATCAGCCACTTGCTCCAATGTGTTTTTACATGCCAGGAACTAGTAATTAGTAATTTGATATACACTGTATTGCCAAAAGTATTGGGACGTCGGCCTTTACACGCACCTGAACTTTAATGGCATCCCAGTCATAGTCTGTAAGGTTCAATATTGAGTTGGCCCGCCCTTTGCCACTATAACAGCTTCAACTCTTCTGGGAAGGCGTCCACAAGGTTTAGGAGTGTGTCTATGGGAATGTTGGACCATTCTTCCAGAAGCGCATTTGTGAGGTCAGCTACTGATGTTGGACGAGAAGGCCGGGCTCGCAGTCTCCACTCTAATTCATCCCAAAGGTGTTCTATCTGGTCACTCATCCATGTCTTTATGGACCTTGCTTTGTGCACTGGTGTACAGTCATTTTGGAACAGGAAGGGGCCATCCCAAAACTGTTGCCACTAAGTTGGGAGCATGAAATTGTCCAAAATGTCTTGGTATGCTGATGCCTTAAGAGTTCCCTTCACTGAAACTAAGGGGCCAAGCCCAACCCCTGAAAAACAACCCCACACCATAATCCCCCCTCCACCAAACTTTACACTTGGCACAATGCAGTCAGGCAAGTACCGTTCTCCTGGCAACCGCCAAACCCAGACGCGTCCATCGGATTGCCAGACAGAGAAATGAAATTCATCACTCCAGAGAACACGTCTCCTCTTCTCTAGAGTCCAGTGGCGGCGTGCTTTACACCACTGCATCCGACGCTTTGCATGGCACTTGGTGATGTAAGGCTTGAAGGCAGCTGCTAGGCCATGGAAACCCATTCCATAGAGCTCTCTATGCACTGTTGTTGTGCCAATCTGAAGGCAAAACGAAGTTTGGAGGTCTGTAGCTATTGACTCTCCAGTTGGCGACTTCTGCGCACTGTGCACTTCAGCATGCGCTGACCCCGTTCTGTCATTTTACGTGGCCTACCACTTCCTGGCTGAGTTGCTGTTGTTCCCAGTTGCTTCCACTTTGTTATAATACGAGTAACAGGTGACGGCGGAATATTTAGTAGCAAGGAAATGTCACAGATGGACTTATTGACTTATTGCACAGGTGACAACCTATCACGGTACCACACTGGAATTCACTGAGCTCCTGTGAGCGACCCATTCTTTCACAAATGTATGTAGAAGCGTCTGCATGCCGAGGTGCTTGATTTTATACACCTGTGGCCATAGAGGTGATTGGAACACCTGAATCCAATGATTTGGAGGGGTGTCCCAATACGTTTGGCAATATAGTGTATATAGAATAAGTAGCCCCTTTGTTTTTGTTTTTTATGCAATGCTTGACAAGAACTTGTAATCCAAAACACATTACTGAGTTTTACTATTTTTATGTTCAGTTTTAGGCAACCTCAACACTCCAGCTGTTATGGAACCACAAGTCCCATGATGCATTGCAAGACTCTGACAGCAACGGGCATGGCTTCCAGAGACATGATGGGATTTTTAGTTTCACCGCCGGGGTTCCCTACCCCTGCAATACAGTCAGATTTGTTTCCCTAATTGGATATTGAGTGCTGAACTATCCATTTCTACAATACCTCACTTGCCTTTAAAACCAGCTCTCTTATCCACACTTTTATTATTGATTGGATTAGGGAATAAATAAGCCAATGTCATCTACATCATTCAATAGGTCAGTGCCGTCCGTCCGTTTTTCTACTACGGGCGGACGGCAAGAGGTTAATATGACCCCTCCCCTTCCCCTCTACAATAAGTGTACACAAAATAATAAAATAAGGGGCACTTTACCCTTTTAGAGTGGACCTGAACACAAAAAAAGAAACATTTTCTATGGTATGAGTAATTTTTAGAAATGCCATTGTGAATTCTTCCTTAAAAAACCCACTTCCTGATATATGAGGGTGCCTAGGAACTCCATTGGAGTGTGCTTAGGAACTACAGCCTCATAGCTGTATATCTGCAGTGTGAGATCTAAGATAATGCTGTTCCTGACTGCTGGTCTCAGGAGATGTGGAGTGAGATTTGATGAGGACACCACTGTGCTGCTCACTGTTCTCCTTGCTGGAGGCTCTGACATAAGGAAGCAAAGCTCTGCCTCTACCAAGATGGCTGCCTCTCACAGACATACAGTGCAGAACAATTTCCTGCTTACATATTTAAGTCTCGTTAGACTAATTTCTTATATATGTGCACATATTTTTTTTATTTGCAAAAATGTTGTATGGTTGTAAGTAGGGATGCACCAATACCGCTTTTTCGGTATCGAGTATGAGTACCAATATTTTTTTTCCAGTACTTGCCGATACCGAATACTGATACCGGTACTCACATTAAGGAAGCCAGGCGGAGTATAATGACTCGCTGCCTGGCTTCCTGATACTGGAAGTTCGAGTATCGGGCTAGGCATTGGAGCATTTGGGCGAGTACGAGTACTCAACCCAAAGACTCAAAATCGGCACCCTACCAATACTAGTATTGGTATCGGTGCATCCCTAGATGTAAGGAGTTAGACCCACACACTGATTTTAGTTTCATATGTGTCAATACAAATTTTAACATGCTTAATTATTTAAACGCATCTATAGTGAAAATGTTTACGTTTCTATGTCTGTTTTTTTTTAGCCCTGATAAAAGGGAAGAGTTTGGACTCTTTGAAACAAGTTGGATGTTTTATCTTTACAAATAAAAAAACATATTGGACTCTATCACCATTAGTGGTGCCCTCTTTTGTTCTATATCTGGTTCCACTTGAGACCCCTTATTTAGATTAGGGAATCCTCGTATTATGCGGGAGCAGCATAAGAACATTTGACACTTCATACAAGATAATCATTGACAAATGTAGCTCCTCTCCCACAAACCTCTACAGTGCAGACCAAGGCATGATAAGTCAGTAATGAGTGAATGATCAGCTGCAGGGAGACCACAGCCAGTACTGGTGAACCAGTCCTTTGCCCTGTGTCTGCTTTTTTGGGACACAGCTTCCAGCGTTTAATGTTCTTTAAATACTTAATTGGGTTTCAGATTATGTGATCTGCTTGGCACCTTTTCTCATAATTACAAGCAGCACCATAGCTGCCTACTAAAGAAGAAACACAATAAGACTGAGATCAGGAGTGGTCTACTGGAAGCCCTAGAAACCAATTGACCATATTAAAAAAAACAGTGGCCTGGCCAAAAAAAAGTCACACACTCCAACATTTCATTGGACTGCCTTTGATGATGGCATGCATTCGTGGTGGCATCATTTTGATAAGCTTATATAATGTCACAACATTTATTTTCATCCAGAGTTGCATTCATTTTTCACCAAGATCTTGTAGTGATGATGGGAGAGTCGGACCACTGTGTAAAGTCTTCTCCAGCACATCCCAAAGATTCTCAATGGGGTTACGGTCTGGACTCTATGGTGGCCAATCTATGTGTGACAATGATGTCTCATGCCCCCTGAACCACTTTTTCACAGTCTGAGTGCGATGAAGCCTGGCATTGTCATCTTGGAATATGCCCAATGTGCCATCAGGGAAGAAAAATCCCTTGATGGAAAAATCTTGTCATCCAGTATATTCAGGTAGGCAGCTGACCTCATTTTTTGGGGACATAACATTGCTGAACCTAGACCTGACCAGCTGAAGCAACTCATCATAACACTTCCAGAAATGCAGGTGGTGACTTTTTTTTGGCTAGACAGTGTACAAACATTCTATACATTTTCCCCCACCACCCTTTGGGGATTTTCTCTCCCCCACCTCCTATTTTCTCTTACAGGTCTTATCCATCATGAGATGCCTCATGGTTAACTATTATCTTGTGGATTGACAGTTGGAGCTCTTACATGCATCTACAGTTGTTCTGCTTGTCCTTTTAAAGGGTACAAAATAAAATCATCTGCATAAAGTGGCTGCTAAATAGTTGGCAGCTTCCGAAGCTGATTTTTGGACACCTGGAGCACAGAAGTCAAACATGGAGCTATGCATTTATCAAGGCACATGTATTATATGGCTGTTTAATGTTCATAGAGTGATCCTGGGTGAGCTTTCACTTTCATAAATTGTGCCATTACCCAGGTTCTTAGTTATCTACAGTTTTGTTATGGTTGAAAGAATAATAATGGGAGTATTAAACTCCAGACAAATAGCCAGATACAAGATGGCGGATAGATACAAGGATGGACAGATGTATGCATAGATTGATGGTTCGCTTGACAAAGATGGACTGGGCTCCATTGAATTATCAACAATAAAAAGCTGATGCTTTGACTTATCTCAGCTGCAAGACCTTTGAGTGTCTCTATATATACTTTGGATTTGTATGGATATTTTTGCATCCCTGTCACTTATGTTGGGTCACTACTAGATTTAGTATTATTTCTAGACTGTAGTCAGTCTGGAAGTTGATTATCTTGAGTTCTGCAGGGTTTTCTTAAACCTGGCAGATTGATTGTTTCCCCCTGTTGTTGGGATGGGCTCCAGCATACAGTGCGGGAGGATCAATTGCCAGATTATAAATATGCATCTGACTCTGACCAATCCCTGAGCAGGCTCATGCAGAGGTATGTCAGGAGGCAAGGTGATAAATATTTTGGAACACCTTCCCACACTCTCTCTCCCCTGGTGCTTCTCCCTGGGAGGAGGTCTGTGTGCTACAGGATGTCTGGCCTAGGCCTCAGCATGTGGCAGGTGCTGGAGACCCAGAGGCCTAAGATGCTACTTGAAAGGAACCTGAAGGAAGCTGGGCTAGAGGAAGGATCTACTTACTGAGGAGTGTTGCAGAGGAGCTGGACCCTGTAAAAAAGCTTCCTCACCCTTGAGTCAGGAACTATGCAGAATAGAAGAAGCCAGTCTGTGCACTACAAATACTATGGCTGCTCTTATAAACTGTTCCTGGCTGCTCTCTGTTGCAAGAAACAATTTCTGGTGGCTCTCATAGTACCTGTTGCTACCTGTTACTACTGCTGTTGCTAATAGTGAAGACACTGTCCTCCATTTTAGTTCTTCGGGTATCCTGCAACCCTAACCCTCTACCTTGAGTTACTACTGAGCAATAAATTCTAAAAAGACCTTGAGACTCAAGCCTTTTCTGTCCTAGAAGTCTCAGTATTTCTGGAGCTAAGGGAAAGGGCCGGTGGTTACTAAACAGGTAGGAGAACCCTAAATTATTCCAGCAGCCCCTTCGGGGGTGAGTGCTACATGGATAAGCACCCTGGCATTTACCTTACAAATAGAGTGCGATGGCTACCTCTGGGACTATATATATGTGTGTGTGTGTGTGTAACCACCAAGTTTCATCGCCATGCTGTTCTGGCTCCATGCCCACTGCTAAGCTAGTCTCATAATGACTTAAACTAAGTGCTCAGATAGCTAGTCCTTCCAAATAGAAAATATATTCTCATGCACGTAGTTGCCGCTGATCACAGAAATCCTTCAATAATGTACAATCGACTTCAAAATTAGTAGCAATACCTAGCGAGTGAGGTCATCGATAATTCCAGTACCTCTCCCTGTTTTCTTAAAGCCGTAATGGTGGGAAAAGCGGTGCGGCTACACAGCCACTTAACTACGGTGCAGCCATGCCACAATGCAGGTGCCATGTGATGGAAAAGTAAAACAGGCCATGGAAGCAATCAAATTGTTTTACTGCCAGCTTTAACCATCTGGTTTACCATTGCAAGGGGAGTATTCACTTAGGTGTTACAGCCATTATCACTTATAAATTGCTATTCCAGTAAAGCACCTTTAAATAACTTTAATCAACAATGGCACCTGAGTGGATACAGATTTAACTCACTTTAAATATAAAAATTACCTTTGGAATTCTTTTGATGTGTTTGCAGGCATTGCAAGCTATCAAGAACCTATAAAGCTTCTATGGGCGGAACACTGGACTTCATTGATTTTTGTCTTTCTTGATGAATAATACATTCATTTACACAGTCTCGTTATATCAGTTTACTGTAAGAAAAAAAAAATTGTAAGCACAACGTAGACATCTGTTCCGAAAACATGGAGCTCATTTTAGCGCATTTATAGAAGTCATTCACTTAGCTAAACTACAAACCTGTTTACATCAGTTCGAGTTACTGAAACAATAGTAACTCCTATGAGCTCCCCAGCTTGAACCTATTATGACATCTCTTTACAAGTAGCAGTTTATAAAATATAGAGGTACAGGTCTTCAATGGCTATAATTTAGTTTGGGGTCCTTTCCACCCATTTATTTTTTTTTTATCCCTTCGCCTTTTTTAATTTGCTCATTCTTTCCCCCTAACATGTAATTTATTTCTCCCTAAACATTTTAACTTCATTACAAGTTGATTTCTCGAACGCAGATGTTGGGAAATGCAGTTTAGGTTGTAGCTTTCTTTTTTTTTAGTCTTAGCATTTTCTAGTATTTTGTAACGGCTGTCAGTAGTCAATGAATGTCTATTTGGAAGTTCGGGAGAGTATGGATGTTTTCCATCTGCCCCATTGGGTTTGGGAACAGTTCATATACCGTCAATCTCAGTGGAAGACAATAAATAATTCTTGTTTTATGTATGTTGGCTTGTTTGCTTAAATGGTTATTTTACTTATTTCAACAAAACCACGGCCTACTTGAAGAGCAGATGACCTTTAAAAATGAATAGCTACTGAAACCCTTTAAAGAACCCAGTTTTTAATCTTGCCCTAACACACATTTTTTATTCCCTTTATACATGTCGTATGGTGTATCTAAACCCAAAGTGCCTCTTAACATATATGTAATGAAAAGTTCCTATCACACACTTACCAAAATGTTCCTTACCTGTCGCTTCACCAAGTCACCATGACTGGGTTGACCTCCGCCTCTTAGACCACATAGGCCCTTTGAATAGCTATAAAGCTTTTACCAACATCTGCAGCCACTGTTCTGAAAACAAAGTCCAAGAATCCAAACTTTCTGGGAGGGAAGAAGAGCTGATATGGTGCCAGAAAAATAAGTTTTGGGTAAAAATTTGATAGGGATGTTTGGTTTTCCAGGGCCTCACTATGTCACCACAACTAGGAACTGTGTAGCAATTAATGACAGCACAGGTGGGTACTGTTGAGGAATGACTTTAATAAACATGGGAAATGAATGAATTTTAGACGTTGGCTCCAAACTCGGCATGAGAAACCATTGCCACCTCCAGCTTGAGAAGACCATCTCAAATGATGTCTGCTGGGTCACCCACTGTTGAAGCCAAGGATGTAGCCCCAAGCTCATCTGGAGGATATATGCCCAGAACATTGTAGGTTTAACACCTTGATGGTTTAAAGCCACCACGGGCTTAAAAGCCATGCCGTGGTCTTTCCGGATGCTCGTTGACATTTCTTTGTACCTGCTGGCAAGATAAAAAAAATCTCAATCTAGGTTGTTTTTTCTAAGTAACTTGGGATTAGACATCTCTGATCCAACATGTGCCATCAATTCTCTCTATCCGTTTTGGTGTTCCCTTCCATGAGCATTTGGTGTGCACTTTCCATGACTTGTAAGATCTAGCCTCCTGACTTCTGTAAAGCAGCCTCTTTCCTGGAGAATTCTTGATGGTACTGGGCAGGCTCATAGCTTAAGGTGAAGCAAGGCAGATATCAGACTTAAAGACACAGATAGTGACCAAAGATGAGCACCAGTGTCAGCAAAACTAGTGAGGACAGAAAGGCTCAGTGACACCCCCCCCCCCCTCCCTCACATTCCTCTATACAACGGGCTTGAGGGAGAAGGGCATAAGTGGCTTCCAATTATGGAGCACTTGACTGGAACTGACGTCAAAATGAAACCACCCAACAACAAAGCCAAAAAGGATATGAAAACAGAAGTCCTTAGTGTACTAGCATCTAAGAAACCTAAATGTCAGGAGACAGAAGGGAAAACTAGAAGAAAGACATAGGGAGAAGCCAAAAAATGGTCTGCCATTTAAACTGCAGCCATTTATGCCAGAAATACAGTACCCTGCCACTGGGTGCCCCGGGATAACATCTATTTAGGAATGACTGGAGGGGCTATGCCTGCATGGATGCTGGTGGGAGTTTCTTCATTCATCTTCAAGAGTCTAGTCACCTTGATTTTGCGGACAGAAAAAAATGTAAATGGTAGCGCTGGGATCGCTGTGACTGGCTTTCACAGCAATCATACTGCACAAAGCCACAGATCTGTGCTGTCTAAGGCTTTGTGAGCATGCCAGGCACAAGTACATGTAGCTGACAAGGTGCTGTTTAAAAATATTAATATAATGTTAATATAATTTAATATAGGATTGACACTCATCAATGCCGAAGGTAAGGAGAGAGGGCTGCCTAAAGAGGAGGGAGAGGCTTGGCCATAGGGAGAGATCGTGCATGACCTACAGCATGTGCACACACATAAACTCCAACTGTTCCTCATTCCCTCCGGGCTGTTAGAGAAGACATGTCCCCGCAGCCTCTTCTTCCCTGTGCTCCAGCAGTCTAATGACCACCCTTATCATCATGGCTAATGCATGTCCATGCTTGACCTGCATTAGATACGAGGATCCAAGAATCAGATGAGTAGATCTGCTTTATTGGAGCTCCTTAAGCTGACCATACCACTATCAATTATCGTTCGATTTCTGTTCTAATACCCCATCATGCACAGCCCAATGTTGATTTCGATTATCGTTCGTTAGCAATACTAGCTCACCGAATTTTGTTGATCGACAGAACAAATTTTCATTTGCGCATGTGCAGTGTTCATGTTGCTATTGTTTTCGTACGATTCTAAAAAAGATATCCAGCCTGATCGATCAAGGAAATTTGGCCAGGAGTACAGTAAAAAAAAAATGTAGGTTCCCATCAACTGATTGTTTATCATTCGAAAGACCATTCGTGGTAAGTGTTTTAAATTCCTGGAGTTTAATGTACTGGGGACCATGAAATGCATGGGAATTATTTTGGTAAAGGTGATCTAAACCTTTAAGTGAACATATACTTTGCTAAGTGAACAGCCTCTTCTCCTTTAGTAATGCTCCCCACCTGTTTAAGCAGTCTAGTGGTTAGCACTTCTGCTTTGCAATGCTGTGGGTCCCCAGTTTGAACCTTAGTCAGTACATTATATGCAAGGAGTTTGCATGTTCTCCCTGTGCTTGTGTAGGTTTCCTCCCACACTCCAAAGACATGCTGTAGGGTTAGTTGGCCCTGCATACATGTGTGTCTGGGACCTTAGATCGTCACCTCCTTTAGACCTTGTTCACACGTGTTCATGCTTGTTTTTATACGTGCTGAAACGCTCAGCAAAGAAAATTCAATTAATTTCAATGATCCCTGTCCACACCTGAGCATTGTGTCGCGCATAAAAAAAGTCTGTCGCACAGAAAAGTTAATCAGCTAGTTTGGGGCACATACAGCGCGTTTTTGGACCATAGACTTTAATTGCAAACACGAAAAAGTGAGCGTTTGTGTGTTTTAGAGCAGGTTTTTTGCGTACAAATCTTTATTGAGATTTTCCAAAATAACACAATACAACAGGTATAGTGTAACAACTGCATAAAAGACAACATTTGAAGAGGACATATCAGTAACATCATATAAACCGTCAGTAATGAGTTACAAATCAAAGAATTGCAATAGAAATAACTGGCGTAGAGCGTTTTGAATGCACATTTAGCGCATTTTTTGTTGTATGTTTTTTAGAACTCCCTTTTTTGCAAAGCACGCTGGGATACAAAATGGAGTCATTACCACTCAATATGATGGAGATAGTTTTATCAATCTAATTCTGGAACAGGTGTACCTTTATGACCTTCGTCAACCACAATATCAAATAAAATAAAATAACTCGCAGGAGAGCGTCATATCACGTTGCATCCCAGATCTGAAATTAATAATGATCCATCACCAAGACAATGCAGCAGGGAACACAGCAGCAAACACTCTTATCTGTAAGAAACAGGAACAGGAAGTTATGTAAAAAGGGAACAGGAACTTATATCATGGGTTTGACTGCTTTTCATTGGTCAACGTCCCAGAGAAAAACGTATATGAACAATTTACAGAAAAAAGCTCAAAAACGCCATTGAACGTGCCTAAAACGTGTGCACAAAAACGTGCAGAAACCACCGAAGCCCAGGTGTGATCAAGGCCTAAGGGCAGGGGCACTGCATAAAAAAGTCAGCGCTTTATAAATACAAAAAATGAAGGAAGTCAGGTAAATTTGTGTTAGAGAAAGGTCTAGGTATACCTATTGGCCAGAGGCTCAGTAATGATAAACAACATCAAACTATGGCTTATTAGTGTAGAGCCAAAGGAAATCTCACCACTCAAATTCCTTAGCCGTCATCAGGACTCCCCAGGTGCTGGTCCAATATGTGTGTCTCCACCTAGGAATTGTAATGAACTCACCTGTCCTTCGCTCACGGATCAGCGCAGGGTTACGCCTAGTCATCCGTGACATCATCAGGCCCCGCCTCCACTGTCGGCTTAAGCCGGGAAGATCAATTGCCCACCGTTCGAACAAGGGAGAAGACGCTGGGCAATACCCCTCCTAATCAAGCACGTTTAACCTAATTCCTGACACCATCCGGCAGCTTACCTTCAAAGGCAAGCTTTCCACCTGGATCTCATTTGATGCCATTAGCAGATATCTTTTCCTCCTTCATTTTCTAAGTCCGATTTAACGGGTGTCACTGTTGCATCTCTCCCCACATCATCCTGGGCAAGCTTCATTGCATGGGCTGTATTACACACCTAACGAGCTCTGCTAGCCCTGCAAAGGACTCTGAACTAAGGCTACCTGGAGACAAATCCTGTTCATAAGGAGAGACTGCCTGTGAACCACTTCCCAAACGCAAGTACTTATTGTCTACTTCTAATGTGTTATCAAAGAGACTGCCTTATGAAACACTTCTCAAATGCTAGTGCTTATTATCTACTGTGTTATCAAAGCAACTGCCTTGTTAAACAATTCCCAAAACTTTCCCAAACGCTAGCGCTTATTATCTACTGTGTTATCAAAGCAACTGCCTTGTGAAACATTTCCCAAAACATTTCCCAAACTCTAGCACTTATTATCTACTGTGTTATCAAAGAGACTGCCTTGTGAAACACTTCCCAAACACTAGTAACTACTATCCATTGTGTAATCAAACAGTCTGCCTGTGATACACTTCCCATACTAAAGTACTCAACATCTGATTGCAAGCCTGGGTAGAAGCCTGAACTGTTTGAATTATACTGCTACCCACAACTTGACAGATAAGATATCTGATCCCTAGGAGAAAACTCTCCACATCATATCTGTAGCTGAGATCCTTGCACTGTCATAACCCGGGGTGTTACATGAATGTAGTAGTATAGGAACAGACCGCACTATCCAGCTACAACCTCTCACATGGAGGACCTCTATGAATAAGTCTACGGGTGAAACATGTGAGAGGTTGTAGCTGGTTGGGGGTTTGCAGTGCTGGTATTTGCTGCTTTACATACTTTAATGCACTGTTATACTCGATTTACTGTGAATTTCAATAAAGTCTGAAGTATTGGAATTCTTATTAGGTTTTTAAATCACTGCCTTGAAATCACGTGGAAATAAATTCAAATAAGAGAAGCCAAACTTTGACTTATTTGAATAGTTCACCGTGACCAAAGTTTGGGCAACACCACATTATGTAAGCATTTTTGATGGGAGTTCCCCCTTCAAGTTAATGACATCCACATGAGTATCTAAAGACTCAAGATAAGATTTGTTTAAGCATTTCTAACACATAACATTCCCAGCAACAATGCCATAAACATTTTCCTAAACACAATCAAATGAATTCCAAAGAAAGAAACCTTCCGCTATGACAATGTTCCTCAGTTGCAGAACTCGCTGTATTCATTACCTCATTCATGAATTTTCAAAGCATTGGAATACTCTGCAAATTAAAGTGAAAAGGACATACCTGCTGCGTGATAAATCAACTTGTGCCAAAACTGCAAAAGAATATCATGTTAAACCTTCAGGCAGAAAGAACCAATATCCTGTCTTGTATGAAGGTGCGCAATGGAAGTATTAGGCAGAAGGCCATTTGCGACAGGCACCAGGCCAATTTTGCAGGTAGCCAATTTCCTGATAGCTCCCCTGGTAGAAGATCCCTCTTGCTCAAAGCTTATTTCAAGCCTGGGAAAAAAAAAGAACAAAGCTCATGGTAATGATGTACAGTATACATCCTAGAAACATACACAAAACATTGTCTGAATAAAAACATAAAAGCAATTAAATTGTGGCTTTCTACAAGGAGCCTGACGCGCACTTTCTTGTAACCAGCTTAAAGGCGTTTTTTTTCTGTAGTCTTGAACCTCTAATTCTTTTATGATTTGGTGCAGTGACGCATGGAGGGCCTCAGCTGCCGTTGTCATGTGCGGGGTCCCTTATGCGTACCTGTGCTTTTACGGGAGGTTGGGCTTCCTCCTGACAAACCTGCACCCAATTTGATCTTTTGCCCCATGTGCTCCAAGATGTAGACTCTCATAGTTTAGAGTTAGGACCGCACTATAAGAGGTGCCTTGGCGCGGCTATGCGGCTTTCACATTTTCTGCAGAAGACGTGTATCTAAACCTCTGTTTTTAACCTTAGCGGTGAGACAAGGTTTTTTGCATGCTGTCTGGTGAGTGTGCTGGGAAACTTATTGCTGTTAAAACAAAGAGGGGTGAAGGCTTTATGCTGAGAAAATGGAGCAGATCCTGCTCTTAATCAACAATGGCGGTGCAAGTCACCTTGTTAATTAGGAGTGAACTGCTCCGTTTTTCTATGCTGTATCACCGCCAGACATAGAATAGAGAGTGGAAGAGCTGGAGCTGCTTGCTCTGACTCTCTTTGCCCCCCCACCCGACTCCGGTGAGAAGAAGAAGGATGACCGTTCATCCTGCCATTGCTTATATGCAAGCTCTACCCAGGCAGTGTGCTGATGGGCATGGGCAGAGAGAGAGGCATGTACACTGTCTGCCAGGTTACTGGCAGACAGTCACACATTCCATATGCCAGCTCCATTATACTGCCTAGCCAAAAAAAAGTCACCACCTGGATTTAGCTAAGCAAATGTATAAGAGCCTTCCATTGGATAATAGGTCTAGATTCAGCAACGTTATGTCCCCAAAAAATTAGGTCAGTTGCCTACCTGAATATACTGAATGACCAGGTTTTTTCCATCAATGGATGCTTTCTTCCCTGATGGCACATTGGGCATATTCTAAGATGACAATGCCAGGATTCATCGGGTTCAGATTGTGAAAGAGTGGCTTAGGGAGCATAAGAAATCATTGTCACACATGGATTGGCCACCACAGAGTCCAGACCTTAACCCCATTGAGAATCTTTGGGATGTGCTGGAGAAGACCTTACACCGTGGTCTGACTCTCCCATCATCTCTACAAGATCTTGATAAAATGAATGCAACTCTGGATGGAAATCAATGCTGTGATATTGCATACGCTTATCGAAACAATGCCATGGCGAATGCGTGCCGTAATCAAAGCTAAAGGTAACTTTTTTTCTTTTTGGCCAGACAGGGTTTCATTCTGTGTTAATGATATTTAATACCTGGCCAATTAGTAGGTATTGGGGGCCTGCTGATGCATGCTGGGAGTGTTATTAAGTCCCTAAAGTAATTTCTGGCACATGGTCTTCCCTTCCGGGTTTTTGACTTTTGTCCTGTGAGGATGCAGTTGTAATGCCTGTCTTGTTCCTAGGCCTTTGGAACCGGGAGTGATGCAAGGATCTCCCCACCTGGGAGGATTCCTTGAAGATGCTTGCTGCCATGGAGTCCAGACCTTAACCCCATTGAGACTCAGTGGGAAGACTTTACACAGTGGTCCAACTCTCCCATCATCACTACTGGATCTTAATTATCGCAATTCCGGATAAAAAATAAATGCTGTGGCATTGCATAAGCTTTATGAAACAATGCCACAGTGAATGTGTGAAGTAATAAAAGTTAAAGAGATCCAACGAAATATTAGAGTGTGTGACTTTTTTTTTGGCCAGGCAGTGTATGGGGGGATCTGTTGCAGTTATCTCTGTTGTTGCGATCCTTTTGGTAATCAGAAGTGGGACAGAAGAAAGCAGCACAGATGGACCTGAGAAAGGCTATCATAATAGCGCAGGAAGAGTGTATTGAAATCTCTTACACTAGTACTGTATAGCATCGGTTCTCCATTTTTTTTTTTACATTTTGAAACAACTCGTGTCAAGCAATGAGTAGAGCCAAGTCTACTGTTAAAGTGATATTAAAGTCCAAAGATTTTTAAGCTCTTTCAGGTGCTGAGTAAATGTCTTACAATGGATGCTGCTATATTTAATAATTTTTAGCTTTCTGCAGAATCAGCTGGTCCCCTGAACACTGGTCCTGATATCCTGTTTTAGGGTGGCTCCTTTGCCTTGCAGGGTCCCATAGAACCACCCATGCTCACTCCTGTGATGGACTCTAGTCCCACGTTTAGTTTACTCATTTGTATTGAGATTGTAGTCCATCACAGGAGTGAGCTTGGAGCAGTGACTACTTTACAACACACACAGGGACCATGGGGAACAAAAGTAGCCCCCCTCCAGAAGGAAGGACAGTGTCAGCACCAATTCAGAGCAGATTTGAGGATCTACCGCCGAGTGATACATAAATAAGATACATTTTTGTTAATAGTTAGGGAACTTGAATGCATTTTTAAGATTTAACTCCTGAGTTTAGTGTCACTGTAGGTGAAAGAAATGCTACAGAAAGCTGTTGGAGACTGCAAATATGGAGTAGGGGATGGTCAGACAATATGGGCATGCTACATAAGATGGTCATAGACTGCAGGCATGCTACAAGAGATGGTTAAAGACCGGGCACATGCTTCAGGAGTAGGGATGAGCTCAGGTTTAGACGAATCCAAATCTGAGCTCCTCTAAACCCGAAATGGACATGGGACCAATAAGTCGCCCTGCATCTGCACATAAACAAAGAGGCTTGTGCTGACATCATTGACCTGAAATGGCAATGTGACCATATTGGGTCAGTGTCATTGACCAAATATACCGTATTTTTCGCTCCATAAGACGCACTTTTTTCCCCCCAAAAGGAGGGGGAAAATGTGCCTGCGTCTTATGGAGCGAATCCCGACGCCCGAGACATGCAGTTTCGGGCGCCGGGCGAGTAGTAGGCGCCACTGCTCGTTTAATACGAGTGATCTAATGAGATCACTCGTATTAAAGCCGAGCAGCGGCGGCGGCGATCGTATTCAGCAGTAGGAGCCACTGCTCGTTTAATACGAGTGATCTAATGAGATCACTCGTATTAAAACCGAGCAGCTGCGACGATGGAGATCACCATAGAGCAGACGAAGAACGGACTTTCTTTGTCTGCTCTGTGTGATCACTGAGACCGTGGCGCTGTAATCACAGCGCCACCTGTCTCAGCGGTCACTAACTGCAGCTTCTGTCACAGCTTCTGTCATAGAAGCTGTGTCAGAAGCTACAGTCTGTTGAGTGCTCCATAAGGCGCGCCGGACCTCCCTGCGTCCTATGGTCCGGTGCGTCTTATGGGCCGCAAAATACGGTAGTCATGTGGCATTTGCTTATGTGCAGATGCAGGCGGGGAATTCCCCAGCTGCAGCTTACTGGACGTCAGCTGAAGGAACTTCCTTCCAGGTTCATAGGAGCTCAGGTTCAGTTCAAACTAGACAATTTTTTTTCCTTCCGAATGGAAATTTGTACAAATTTTGTTAAATTCGGACATTTGGATGCATCCGACTTTCCAAATTCTAACCCATCTGAATGTGAATAAATCTGAATGCTTGTTTAACGAAAATTCGTATCTGTCCAGATTTTATTCACAACTAAACTAAATCAGACATTTGACTATTCTCTGGCCAATCAGATGTTTTTTTTTGGCTGTTGCGGGTTGCATTACAGCCACGGTCATGTGACTTAATTCCAAAATGGAAATTCCGAAGGATCCGAAATCTGCTGCCTCTGTCTGCTATTCTAAAGATGTTGAGTGGGATTTAGTGATTTCTGGAGACTCAAACATCAGGAAGCAAATCCATGCTTGTAATACAATGTATATATTTAGGATGTATTCCTGGATGCATAGAATATTACTGGATATTGCGTTGTAAGAGGTATATTAAGCACCAGAAATTGTTGTCCAATCCAGGGAATATTCGATTGCCTTATGGGATCAGGAAGGAATTTTTGTTTCCCCTGTTGGAGCAAATTGAACCATGCTTTATAGGATTTGTATGCCTTCCTCTGGATCAACAGCGGGTAATTGGGGGCATAGTGTTCTGTTTTAGGATTTTCTTCTTTTTTTCCCTCTTATCTCTATAGGTTGAACTCGATGGACTTGTGTCTAATTTCAACCTGACTAACTGTGTAAGTATGATGGTCATTTCCACGCAGACACAGTACGGAATAACGCATGGTAGGTTACAAATGGGGGGAAAGATCAGCTACAGAGAGACCATAGGCAATACTGGTGACTAGGACTTTGTCCTCTGTCTGCCTTTTTTTTTGGCCAGTGCTTCCAGAGTTCAGTTCCTCTTTAAAGCAAACCAGACTGGGCTCCTCTGGTAGATCACCTGCATCAGTTTTAGACAGAAGCAAACTTTTAAACCGCAGTGGCCCGGCCAGATCCATTCTCTGTAACAGAACGGCATGTTTAGAAATAATTTCCTAACTGGGGAACAATGTGAAATATTCAGGAGCTGCGGAGACCTTGGTCTTTGTCCTCCTTGTTTTATAGGAAATAAATGCATGATTTTTTTTTTTTACACAAAAAAGACTAGAGGGATAAATGTAATGTTTTCCCCAAGCAGAGAGCAGATGGCAAACAGATTTACTGCATCATTTGTAAATGATTTCAAAACCTATTTGTCTATTCCAAAGAGATTACTGGAATCTGCATCTGCATGTTAATGTAATTGTTTCCATTGCAGAAGAACGAGGCATCAAGGTTTATGTTCACCTATAAAACATGTTTATTTTGAGGGGAAAGTTAGCTGTTTGTAAAGTATAGCCGCTGCTATTTTTAGGTGACCAATTATCACCCTTCCTTCGTGGTAACAGGTCAAGTTATGGAATTTTTTTTTCCTCGTGAAGAAAATTGTTAACTGCCTCACACCAGGTTGGGTTGTTGGGTTTTCCAAGAGCTGCTTCTGAGTTGGGAAGGCTTGGAGAAGATGTAGAAGATCTAACTCTCCAAGAACAGAAATTAGGTTGCACAAAATAAAATTTACTTTAAAGCTCATCTCCACGGATACATTACAAAAAAACCTCCCTACTTCAACTCCTGAGCTTATTCTATATGTTATTTAAACCTGGCCATGTGACACAGGGGATCTCATGTCTTCTTTCTTCTGCTCTATAGTGTGGTAGGGTCCAGTCCGTGTGCACGTTGCTTTCTAGTAGCCATAGTAGGTACCATCAGAGGGTCTTCACAGGGTCCTGCAAGAGGAGACTAGGAAGCTGTGAAATTCTGACAGCACAAAAGCCAATAACCGTTTCAAAAAAAAAAAACATAAGTACCACATCCATGATAAACAGTGTGAATGGGGAAATCCTCTCACGGGGTTATTGTATTCTGACAGTGACGGGTGTGCCACCGTCAGAATACCAGACCAACTAGGTCAAGAATTTTTGGACTGGCTCCTTCAACAAAAATCATTTGAAAAATGTACTTTTGTCAAACAGAGGGGTGCCGACAGGACCACACACTGCTCTAATTTCAGATTAATCTACGGGGCTTGGCTGAAAATTGAGCAGTGTATGGCCAGCTTTACTGCCAAGGAAGGTATGTTTCAATGTTTTTTGTAAGGGGCTAAAAAAATGAAAACAAATGATTTAGGCCTTTTCTTTTGCCTGACGTTGAGTTTAAGTTGGGCCATAATCATGATCCTCCAGTTGCTCAGACAAAACAGATACTAGATGTTATGTAGCATGTCACGTACTGAAAATCCAGTTGCCAGGCCTGAACACTGTCACCTGCAGAGAAGGACATCATCAACCCTGTGTAAGCTACAACACCATCTATCACAAAGCTTATGCAGGGTTTGGACTAGACATGTGCGATTTGTTACGTTCCGAATCAAAATTCGAATGTCCGAATCCTAATGCATTTGAATGTGTTCTAATCCGAATTTCCAAATCCTAATGAATCCGAATGTGTCCGAATACAAATTTCCGTTCTGAATTTTGTATCCCGTACGAATTTCATTCAAAAACTAAATTGAATCGGACACTTTTCTGGCCAATGGGTCTGTATCTGAATTTTCGAATTGCATTCGGGAGCTTCCAAATGCCATTTGGGTCTGGGAGCCTCTGGTTTAGTTTTATGTATATATCACAAAGTTGCCACTATGAATATTCATTCGTATTATAGAATACTAATTATATATGCATAATACTAAAACTGATTCTCCAAGACCCGAATGGAGTCCGACTTTCTGAATAGCATTCGAGAGCTCCCAAATGCCATTCGGGTATGGAAGCCTCAGCTTTTATATGGCTCCCAGACCCGTATTGCTTTCTGGAGCTTCCGAATGGTATTCAGAAATTCGGATTCCTCAATGCCATTCGGGTCTAGGTGATTCAGCTTTAGTATTAGTATATGGTTTTCTGTGGTACTGTAAGGGTTTCCGCGGGCCGCAGTCGGGCCGTGTGTGTTCCACCGTGGAACGCACCAGTGTTCCACGGTGGAACGCGGAAGTGGGAGAGAGTTCCTGCTGCTGTCCCGCACATTCGCGGGTTATTTAAACAAGGAAGCAAGGCTAGCAGGGCGTTCCACTATTGAGGATCGAGTGCCCTGCTGCTTCCCTTGGAGACTCTGCTACCGGGAACACAAAACCCCAGAGCTGAACCCCAACCGCTGGGTCATATCACTGGATGCTCCTGCGGACTACCACCTCCTCAGATAGCTCACAAACCGCAAGTACACTGTGACTTAGGTTGCAGACCTGCAACAGTGTAGGCTCAAAGTTTATGCTACCCTCATGAAGTCAAAGGGACTGTTGTGCATAACTTCAGATACTCACGTTCATAATTCATTGTCTTGTCAACTATCTTGATAAATGGACTACCGTTCCCATCAGATCGTACCTATGCATTGACTTATATTGTTTCGCTTCACTAACCTAACAGTGGTCTATGAGGTAATAACCACTACTAAGGACACTTTGCTTTCTAACGGCCTATGATGCACGAATCCCTAACTCTCCGTGAAAGTCTGAGAGTGACACCTGGGGTACAAGCCTGAATTGCCGTTACACTCCCGATTTATTAATTAAAAAACCACCTAGCTCCGCAGCTGCGATCCTACACTTAACCCTTGCTGGGGACAGGGCGTGACAGGTATACGCAATGAATATTCGTAAACTCATCCGAAACTAACGAAAACTCAGATTTCGTCCGAAACCCGAACCAAATTAAATTTAGGATCTGAATCCCAAATCCTGAAATAAAGAAATATCTGAACCAAATTTTTTCCACAGCTTACATGTCTAGTTTGCACTGCCAGTCCAAAAAAAAAAGGGGGATCTTCCAGGGTCGCAATCCTTATTCATTCTCACCCTTATACTTTAATGATCTGCCAGCCCCACAGTCTGTAACTAGAACAATCAATAAAAAACAAAAAAACACTATTAGTTTGTGCCTTTAGAAAGCACAAGCTCAAATAATTACTTAAAGACCGGGGCTCATGGCCTTTTTGTGCCTGTTTTGACTGTAGTGGGAGGAGTGAAACGCGTCAACAGAAATCTCCAGGCCGACTGCCTGATACACACCTGACACGGGAATGTATACTGGAAATCAGTAAGCACAATGGATACAAATGCTAACAACTCATGTGATCGAAAAATACGCAGGACCCTCATGAAAACTGGAGGTTGGTCAAGTATATAAATTATTATGGAGGTGACACGCGGAGAGACACTTTTGCTTACCTTGGGAACTGTGTAGTGGAAGCTGTTGTATACCGGTGCTGCTTGTGTGGGAGTGGGATACAGCGGCTTCCTCGCTACGCTATTAGCGTATCTTCTCAGAATCTGCACACAGCGCGCCGGTGTAAGTAGTAACCAGCACACGCTGTATGCAGCTTCTAACAGTGTGGGATACGGGAGGCCGCACTTTTGGTGGATGCAGGGATCAGGTGACTGTAAAAAAAAGGTTTATTTTATGTACCCAGGGATAAAATGTCCCCGGATATTATTTTTTTAAAACTATGTCGCCTTACCTTGGCCTGGTGGTCAGTGGGGGGCTCCATGGACCCTGCTGTGGCCGCAGAGTCGGCGGGCCAGCCGGGTGCAGGTGGCAGCGGAGGTCGAGGGGTCGTTCGTGACGGCATCGCAGAGGCCCGGGGGGGTAATTGCCACCCTGCCCCCCGACCCAGTCCGCCCCTGTTTACATGAGACATGCCTAGCTGTTAGCAATTGTAATTTTGCACTTCATTTACAAACGGGGATTGTACAGCTATATTGATTGAGCAAGTTTTAACCGAATGATGGATTCAGATTAAGGAACTTAAAACATAATTTTGTGGGTTATTTTTTTACTGAGTATTGATTACATCAGCAAAGACGTTACAGCTCAGCAACAAGACGAAGTATTTTAAATTGGTTCCTCCACCCCACCCCCCTTTTTTTTTCTCTATGATGGAAATATATTGATCCACCAGCATTGATCCATAATTAGGATATGTGTGGGGCCCGCCTGAATGAGTGGATGGTGTGAGTGCATTGACAATGTTGTCAACTTGTTTTTAATGTGTGATTTAGGGCAAGATGCAATGTGATATAAATTTTTGTAACCAATAAAGTTTATTAGAATTACACAACAAGCCGTGAGCCCCGGTCTTTAAGTAACTCTTTCAACTTGTGCATTCTATAGGCACAAACTAATAGCGTTTTTTTTGTTTGCACTCCCAGTCACTGTAGAGGAATGGAGGGTCAAGGGGAGCTTGGCAAAGGTGAGTATCACTGGGTTGGGGGTGGGCCACTAAGAGGGATTTGTGGAAATCTCAGCCGCTATGATACAAAGACATTTCAATTTGTTTTCACAGTTAAAGAAAACTATGCATGGCTGAAGTAATAATAGAAGTACTAATAACAGTAGTAGTAATAGAAGTCGTTTTTATAGTAGTAGTGATAATAGAAGTAAGAGTAGTTGCAATAGTAATATGTGTCATCATTGTAGTAGTACTAGTAGTAGTATGTGTAGTGATAATAGAGGGAGTAGTAGTCATTGCTGTAGTAGTATTATTATTATTATTATACAGGATTTATATAGCGCCAACAGTTTGCGCAGCGCTTTACAATATAAGGAAAACATTACAATCACTTTGTTGGTGTTATTTATTCTCCACTGTTTTATTCCTTCAGTTTCTAGATGGTGCTGTATACATTTCTTCCCCACCAGATCTGTCCTCGCCATATACTCCAGCAGCACAAGATAATGATATCCAGTACCGAGCCCCTACTTACAGCGGTGTAGTGCAACATGGTGGACCATGGAGCTTACTTTCCTCACTGCTCCTGTGCTGCTTCTTGGTGGTTGGCCCACTGCTAGTGCATGGGGCAGGGAGAAAGTTCTGAGTCTCCTCCAAGCCCTGCATGTATAAGCAAAGCACAGGTTCACTTTACAAATACATTAATATATACATTAGAACAGTGGTTCTCAACCTGTATAACCTCAGGACCAGCATTTGTCCTTGGTCATTAAGTCGCGTCCCAAGTCGCAAAGCACTGGAATGCACAGCATTGCGGTACTGCATGTTCCAGTGAAAGCGATCAAACTGTGGGCTGGAGGTGTGTTTGGGGTGGCATTCAAACGAATGGCAAAGCAATGCAACTCCCGCACCAGAATGAACAGTAGGTGTGATTGAGTGGTAGTTTGAGATTCAAACACTGACAGACACACACTCAGACATTCGCACTCCCCCAAAAATGTTAGGAGTTCAGTGTGGGCTGCTGTGTTGTGATAGAGCTCCATCCATAGGTGCATTGCTTGTACAGCTCCCTTGCACTCCCTGTAGAGGTGGCGGGAGCCAGAATGTGACGTCCCGCAAGGGATCTGTGGGTGCATGTATGGATGGGACTCCCTCGCGGCCATACCCCCAGCCCTCACCACCTCAAACTGATACTTGGCGCTAGGCAGCATCTTTTGAATGGCTGCTCAGCAGGAGAACTGTCAGTGCTGCGCTATGGGAGAGGATGAGGAGCCTAGTGCACTGGATGGTATGTGGTGACCCATTGAACATGGGGTCACGACCCACCAGTTTAGAACCACAACATTAAAGTATATCATCAATCTACCTTAAAGCTTAAATGAACCTGCCGTGTAAATTAGCTAAATATAATTCAGGTGCATCAAAACAAAAAGTGTGGAATATCTTAAAGTTTTTTTTGTAGAAAGCAGCCACAACCTGAGTAGAAAAGCCTGACCCCTGCCAGCATGCTGCAGAGAAGGACCATGCTCTTTGTGTGGAAGCAGTGGACTCCCTGCAGAGGTTCAACACCTCCCTGGCTGAATCAGGCCTATAGCTCCATAGTCAGAATAGTTTATGCTTCCTGATGATTGGAGAGCTCTTGCCCTCACCTGGGAAGGGGTGTGGCAGATCCCTGCGGAGAGACCACTGCTTTTACACACAGAACAAGCATGCTTGCTGGCAGGGGATTTTCTCTATTCAGGCTGTGGCTTTGGCTTTGCACACCTTTTAATTTATGAACCTGGATTATATATTTAGCTGATTAGAACAGAAAGACCATTTGGGCTTTAAATCAATGGTGCACATTCATCTCTGTTCAGGTGAAGTCAGAGGGCTTGAATGGGGGTCTGCAGGTGTTGTATTGCCTTTTATTAGTGTGTCAATGTTATAAAAAGAACAGTATTGGCAATAAAATAGATATTTACCAATCAGTCATTTAATTTTTTTTATTATAATATATTTTTAAAGCAAGATTTTTGTGCAATGGCTGAGGATTGTTCTAAAAGGAATCCATCACCTCCCCTATTACATTATTTACACTCGGTGAATCATTTGGTGAGTCACCGGTCATGTTTAAAGTGATGAATGTGAGATATATGATCTTTTGATCCTTTGGTCTAATATTTCCAAGACTTTTCTGGTAAATCACAAACCTTAGAAACAGCCCCAATTTTCTCATGTACGTAGTTTATGTGTATCTATGTTTCTGTTGTCTAACACTGGATAACTGACAAAGTAAGGAGTGTTAGTCTTTTGACATATGCGTATCCTTTTGCCAATGACCAGCAATAGATTCCAAAGCTTTGAGTGACAGCAGAAGTTGTGATCCATATTCACTGCCTGGCCAAAAAAAAAAAGTCACACTCTCTAATATTTCGGTGGGCTGCCTTCTAGCTTGGATTTTGGCACAGATTTGCTGTGGCATCATTTTGATAATCCTATGCAATGTAACAAAATGTATTTCCATCCAGAGTTGCATTAACTTTTCACCAAGACCTTGTAGTGATGATGGGAGAGTCAGACCTCTGCGTAACATCTTCTCCAGCACATCCCAAAGATTCTCAATGGGGTTAAGGTCTGGACTCTGTTTTTAGGAACGTTGCTGAACCTGACCAACTGAAGCAACCCTAGATCATAACACTTATCCAATGGAAGGATCTAACCTGTTTGCTCAGCTAAATCCAGGTGATGACCTTTTTTGGCCAAGCAGTGTAGATTTCAACAGGAGTAATTTACAGAAAACAAACCAGCTAATCCACAACAAGGGATCAGAGCACACCATGTGTACTCATTGTTGGCTGCTACTGTGTATGACCATCATGAGAGCTGAGTTTTTTCTTAAAGGAGAATTATGAGGCGAGTGATTTTCACTCAGCCTCATAATCTGAGCCGACCTGTGACAATGAAACTGTCACATGTCGGCTCAGTAGATCGGGAAGTGAGCGAACACATACCGTCGCTCACTTCTCGCTCTATCCGCGTCCCATTGGAGAGATTTCCCTTCACTTTCTGTCCAACAGCCACAACAGGAAGTGAGAGGAAATCACTCCAAAGTGCCCCCATTGATAAATCTCCCATCTATTGGTATTCTGGTGACGACCCAAAATTTGGGATTTTCCTTCACTTTAAGTGATAACGGTCACCAGGACACATATAGAGAGTGAATCTCCCTGACAGGGTACACAGACGGCAATAAAAACCTGACAGATGTTCTAATCCCTCTTTACTCTATCCAAAACTACAAAAAAAATGTTTTGGCTTTAGGTTTTGTTTTTTTCTGATCTTTTTTTTTTCTGCAGTCATGATCAGAATATGAATATTAAATATTAAAGTGACATTAAAGTCTATTTTTTCCCTCCTCCCCCAATGTTAGTGACAGCACTTACCTTAAATGATGTCTCTTAATCCGATCTTCCTCTTCTTTCCTGCCTTTTTCAGCTGTCCCTCCAGCAGTGCGGGTCTCCGATCCAGTGCTGACTCCTCTGTCCTTGCTGGCACTTCCTGTCCCACGGTGTCTGCATTGCGGGTGCACGTGTCCATAGACGTACCGTGCGTCTTTCCTGGTCTCCTGGCCGAAAATCTGAACTGCGCATGCGCGCGCCCCAAGATGCTTTGCGGCCGCCCGAGATTTTTCAGATTTTCGGACCGGAGCGCACAGGTAAGTATTAAACTCTTTTAAAGCATTTAAAAAAAAAAAAAGTTTTTGTATATATCTACTGCTTGCTATTCCATCGTCCCAACCTTGCATATATGAGTCTGTAAATACACAATCTGGCATATTTCCTAAATGCCAACACCAGTCCAAAGTTTTGTTTTTGTTTTGGATAGAGCAGAAAAAAGGTGAGAGCCACGTTCATGTTTTTATTGTTGTCTGGCATACAAAAGATTTCAGTTAATTTCCTACCACAATAAGAAGCAATGGGAAATATTTCCAACAGTGACAAAAATGTATTTTTGTAGTATTGAGGAAAAATCTTCCAAATGATGTCAAACACATTAATCAAAACTTTACAGAAATATTATCTCTTTCCCATTCCACGGAGCAGTGTTTGTCAACCTTTTTTTTTCAGTCACAGCACCCTTTAAAAGTATGTAAAATCTCAGTAAAAGTAAAAAACATAAATGTAAAAGTGTATAAACTGGAGTGCGGTTACTCCAAAATCCCGAGCAGACCCTTATTCTAGATAGGGATCTGGTATGGATTTTAAGCAGGGACTCCATGCAAAAAATACAAAGTTATGGAGTCCCTTCCCTTCCCATCAGAGTCCCCCTTCACATAAGAGTCCTACCTTATAATATTCAGTACAGTGCGCCCAGGGGTGTATCTACCGCAATGCAAACTAGGCATATGCCTAGGGCGGCACTTTCCAGGGGGCAGCAAAAAACGCTGCCCCAAACCAATGAGGCAGACAGGGCCAGACTTCCCTTTGGGCATACTGGGCACTTGCACAGTGGGCCGAAGCTGGGGGCAGCACAGAATCAGGCAGGGGCGGCTGCCTAATGAGGCAAACTAGGCAGCCGCAAGGGCCTAAGAGTGGTTGCCTAATTAAAGAGCTGCCTGGTGGAGGGGAGGGCCCAGTGAGTTGAGGTCCGGCTGGCTTTGTACAGGGGGTGCAGGAGAAGCAGCAGGTGGCTCGGGGCTGGCCATAGCATGTGATCTGATGGTGGGATGTCCAAGAAGCAGGCTGGGGACTGCAATGCATTCTTTAGATTGAGGGGGGTGCCCACGTTTAGTCTTGCCTATGGCAGCACAAAACCAAAATACACCACTGAGTGCGCCTGTGGCAGCATGGCACAGGGCAGAAGGTGGAGCAGTTCTGAATGAAGACAGACTTTTGTCCTCTTCTGAATGCTTGGAGTGGTCCTGGATGCAGCCAACCCCGCATTAGCACCATGCGTTTCCTTGGTGTTAGTGGACGGCTTGCTTGCACCATGGAAAAGCAGGACTTTGTGCAAAACGTTTAAGGCATTCCTGACGCAGCCAGAAGGCATACTAGGGGGCCATGGTGCCCTGGTTAGGAAAGGCTGATACAGAGAATTTAAAAAGTTGGAGTTAGGCTTTAAAATGGCTATACATAAGACATTTGATGATATCACTTCTACGCATCTATGGATGTTCCTTATATAATCACCCTAAGAATGGGTTTTATGAGGAATTATGGGTATTATGGGTTTATGTCATTTGTCAAAGCCGTGTACAACAGCAAAGAAAAGTCCCCCACAACATCTCTGAACAGTCGAATATACTTTTTCTTTTTTCCCAGAAAAACGTTAGATAAATACTTCTGGCACTTATTAAATGGAATACTCATCCTCTCCTTCCTCTAAAGTAATCTTATCATAATACCTTAATACCTCATCTGGAAGACTTGGATGCAACACAAAGCTAAGGCAAGCACAGAACATTCCAAAATAATTTTCAAACATTTAATAGATTTTTGTTTACAATTTCCTCTTTCATTAAATGGTAAAATAATTTCATTTAAGCAATAACAGGGCAACGCGCGTACGTACCTAATCCTTTAAAATGCGTTTGACTAAGTGCGGTCTGTACATAGTTTAAATAGCACGGCTAATTCCGTAAATCAGTCGAAATTCTTTACAGTATTTCTCTGTGTGTTCCAGAGACCAAGCTATTAAAACGACGTATGAGCCCCTGAAATGCAAATGAAAGTAGTTTGAGTAAATGGTTCTGGGCCAGAGGAAAGGACAATAAAGAATGTTCGCTCGCTGAAAATGACTTTGTTTGCCAATACATGGACATTTACTCTTTTCTTCACATGCCCACTCAACAGGAAATGGTAGAGCAATGGTCGTGTTTAACTCTAATCTCCTAGATCTTAATTGACATTTAAACACATGCTTGAAGGTTCTTGTGAAGCATTTGGCTATATGGGTACTGTGCACAATGAAGCATTCCTTTTAAATGTAATAGAAATTATATTCATGATAAAAAAAATAGAATTCTGAATATTAACAAAATTAAATTAAAGGAATAACATTATTATTATAAGGGATTTATATAGCGCGGACAGTTTGTGCAGCGATTTACTATAAGGAAGACATTACAGTTACAATACAAATCAAGACAAGATGGTAAGGAGGACCCTGCCAGTGAGAGCTTACAATCTAAAAGAGAGAAGCAAGTGATACATGAGGAGGTAGCTGTGTGGGGCTGAATTGTTTGAGAAAGTGATAGTTCAGTGGTTACGTTGAGGTGGGATGAGTCTTCAGGTATTGCCTAAAGGCAGACAGAGTAGGAGATACCTGGACAGGTTGAGGTAAGTAGTTCCAGATGATGGGAAATGCTCCAGAGAAGTCCTGGAGGGAAGCATTGAAGGAGTTGATAAGGGAACTAGAAAGCAGGAGGTTTTGGGAAGAGTGGAGGGGAAGGTTAGGGTGATACTTTATGACAAGGTTGGAGATATAGTCGGGGGCAGAGTTGTGGATGGCTTTGTAAGTGGTTGTTAACATTTTGAATTTTATCCTTTGGGTGATTGGTAGGCAGCAGATGGATGGACAGAGGATGGTGCATACACTGAACAGTTGGTAAGGTGGAGTCTAGCAGCAGACTCATAGACTGAAGGGGGAAAAGCCTGTGTACCGGTAGGCCAATGAGGAGGGAGTTGCAATAATCAAGAGAGACATAACAAGTGAGTGGATAAGATCACAAGTAACAAATTTTAGTTTTTTTTTGTTAGCTAACACCAAAGTTTGTGCCATCACAAAATAAGATACTGGGTGTTGAGTAATTCTGAGTCTCGTGTCCGCCATCTCTACAATGGAGTCAGTCAATGGGGTTAATTTACTAAAGGAGTGAAAGCTGTTCACTTAGAACAGTATATGTTCATTTTGCAGAGTGAATGATAGTATATAAAGTATATAAAATATATTTTGGTTCACGTGCAAGACAAAGTTTAAAAACATTGTCTGTAACCCATCTTCTCCTCACTCATGCCTTCTATCCACAATGTTTAATACATTAAAGACTCCTTCCCCCTTTTCAAAGACTGCTGATGCATTTTTGAGCCTACTCTGCATCCTGGTCTCTTGTCTCTTCCTATATTTTGGAGAATCCTTAAAGCAGAGATTTAACTTCCCTAGCTGGTTGTCACTCATGGTGTGTTGCGTGAGGAAAAATCTTCCCAATGAGGTCAAACACATTAATCAAAACTTTACAGAAATATTATCTCTTTCCCATTCCACGGAGCAGTGTTTGTCAACCTTTTTTTTTCAGTCACAGCACCCTTTAAAAGTATGTAAAATCTAAGTAAAATTATTCAGTACAGTGCGCCCAGGGGTGTATCTACCGCAATGCAAACTAGGCATATGCCTAGGGCGGCACTTTCCAGGGGGCAGCAGAAAACGCTGCCCCAAACCAATGAGGCAGACAGGGCCAGATCTTCCCATCAGAGTCCCCCTTCACATAAGAGTCCTACCTTATAATATTCAGTACAGTGCGCCCAGGGGTGTATCTACCGCAATGCAAACTAGGCATATGCCTAGGGCGGCACTTTCCAGGGGGCAGCAGAAAACGCTGCCCCAAACCAATGAGGCAGACAGGGCCAGACTTCCCTTTGGGCATACTGGGCACTTGCACAGTGGGCCGAAGCTGGGGGCAGCACAGAATCAGGCAGGGGCGGCTGCCTAATGAGGCAAACTAGGCAGCCGCAAGGGCCTAAGAGTGGTTGCCTAATTAAAGAGCTGCCTGGTGGAGGGGAGGGCCCAGTGAGTTGAGGTCCGGCTGGCTTTGTACAGGGGGTGCAGGAGAAGCAGCAGGTGGCTCGGGGCTGGCCATAGCATGTGATCTGATGGTGGGATGTCCAAGAAGCAGGCTGGGGACTGCAATGCATTCTTTAGATTGAGGGGGGTGCCCACGTTTAGTCTTGCCTATGGCAGCACAAAACCAAAATACACCACTGAGTGCGCCTGTGGCAGCATGGCACAGGGCAGAAGGTGGAGCAGTTCTGAATGAAGACAGACTTTTGTCCTCTTCTGAATGCTTGGAGTGGTCCTGGATGCAGCCAACCCCGCATTAGCACCATGCGTTTCCTTGGTGTTAGTGGACGGCTTGCTTGCACCATGGAAAAGCAGGACTTTGTGCAAAACGTTTAAGGCATTCCTGACGCAGCCAGAAGGCATACTAGGGGGCCATGGTGCCCTGGTTAGGAAAGGCTGATACAGAGAATTTAAAAAGTTGGAGTTAGGCTTTAAAATGGCTATACATAAGACATTTGATGATATCACTTCTACGCATCTATGGATGTTCCTTATATAATCACCCTAAGAATGGGTTTTATGAGGAATTATGGGTATTATGGGTTTATGTCATTTGTCAAAGCCGTGTACAACAGCAAAGAAAAGTCCCCCACAACATCTCTGAACAGTCGAATATACTTTTTCTTTTTTCCCAGAAAAACGTTAGATAAATACTTCTGGCACTTATTAAATGGAATACTCATCCTCTCCTTCCTCTAAAGTAATCTTATCATAATACCTTAATACCTCATCTGGAAGACTTGGATGCAACACAAAGCTAAGGCAAGCACAGAACATTCCAAAATAATTTTCAAACATTTAATAGATTTTTGTTTACAATTTCCTCTTTCATTAAATGGTAAAATAATTTCATTTAAGCAATAACAGGGCAACGCGCGTACGTACCTAATCCTTTAAAATGCGTTTGACTAAGTGCGGTCTGTACATAGTTTAAATAGCACGGCTAATTCCGTAAATCAGTCGAAATTCTTTACAGTATTTCTCTGTGTGTTCCAGAGACCAAGCTATTAAAACGACGTATGAGCCCCTGAAATGCAAATGAAAGTAGTTTGAGTAAATGGTTCTGGGCCAGAGGAAAGGACAATAAAGAATGTTCGCTCGCTGAAAATGACTTTGTTTGCCAATACATGGACATTTACTCTTTTCTTCACATGCCCACTCAACAGGAAATGGTAGAGCAATGGTCGTGTTTAACTCTAATCTCCTAGATCTTAATTGACATTTAAACACATGCTTGAAGGTTCTTGTGAAGCATTTGGCTATATGGGTACTGTGCACAATGAAGCATTCCTTTTAAATGTAATAGAAATTATATTCATGATAAAAAAAATAGAATTCTGAATATTAACAAAATTAAATTAAAGGAATAACATTATTATTATAAGGGATTTATATAGCGCGGACAGTTTGTGCAGCGATTTACTATAAGGAAGACATTACAGTTACAATACAAATCAAGACAAGATGGTAAGGAGGACCCTGCCAGTGAGAGCTTACAATCTAAAAGAGAGAAGCAAGTGATACATGAGGAGGTAGCTGTGTGGGGCTGAATTGTTTGAGAAAGTGATAGTTCAGTGGTTACGTTGAGGTGGGATGAGTCTTCAGGTATTGCCTAAAGGCAGACAGAGTAGGAGATACCTGGACAGGTTGAGGTAAGTAGTTCCAGATGATGGGAAATGCTCCAGAGAAGTCCTGGAGGGAAGCATTGAAGGAGTTGATAAGGGAACTAGAAAGCAGGAGGTTTTGGGAAGAGTGGAGGGGAAGGTTAGGGTGATACTTTATGACAAGGTTGGAGATATAGTCGGGGGCAGAGTTGTGGATGGCTTTGTAAGTGGTTGTTAACATTTTGAATTTTATCCTTTGGGTGATTGGTAGGCAGCAGATGGATGGACAGAGGATGGTGCATACACTGAACAGTTGGTAAGGTGGAGTCTAGCAGCAGACTCATAGACTGAAGGGGGAAAAGCCTGTGTACCGGTAGGCCAATGAGGAGGGAGTTGCAATAATCAAGAGAGACATAACAAGTGAGTGGATAAGATCACAAGTAACAAATTTTAGTTTTTTTTTGTTAGCTAACACCAAAGTTTGTGCCATCACAAAATAAGATACTGGGTGTTGAGTAATTCTGAGTCTCGTGTCCGCCATCTCTACAATGGAGTCAGTCAATGGGGTTAATTTACTAAAGGAGTGAAAGCTGTTCACTTAGAACAGTATATGTTCATTTTGCAGAGTGAATGATAGTATATAAAGTATATAAAATATATTTTGGTTCACGTGCAAGACAAAGTTTAAAAACATTGTCTGTAACCCATCTTCTCCTCACTCATGCCTTCTATCCACAATGTTTAATACATTAAAGACTCCTTCCCCCTTTTCAAAGACTGCTGATGCATTTTTGAGCCTACTCTGCATCCTGGTCTCTTGTCTCTTCCTATATTTTGGAGAATCCTTAAAGCAGAGATTTAACTTCCCTAGCTGGTTGTCACTCATGGGGTTCTCCAAATGCTCTTCATGTATGGCAAAGAAGAGACGATTCAGAATGGCTCTCTATGGGTGCACTTCCAGCCTAATCCAGCCTCAAGGCTAAGATACACTTATATACCACCAGTGATGTCTACCAGCCACTTACTAAGTTACACCAGTTTATCAATTACAAATGTTATTATTCTTATTATTGTTATTATTCTTAAAATGTCTTCTTTAAAGCAAAGAATCCCATAAAGGGCAAAGCAACAGGTTCCTTTTAATGCCCTATTCTCCAGCAGCACTTACTCAACTTTCCTTTATTCCATTGCCTTGTGGTCAGATGCTGGAAGCACACAGAGTGCCCAGTCCTTCTGATTTTGGAAGAGCACATGAGCGCCTTTGAACCTATCCTCTCATGTATTAGGCTGGCCATACAGAGCCCAAATCTTGGCTGAGTCAGCAAGGCTTGGACGAAATTTGAGCAGTGTGTGGCCCCATTGGCAACCCTCAGCTGATTAACACATCGTTATCTGAGTACAATAGTCTGTTAGTGGGGGATTCCCTTATTAAAGTTGTTTAAAAAAAGTTTGATTGGATGAAGGAATTAGGCAATTTTTTCTTGTTCTGCCCCGTACATAGCCAAATTTACTGTTGGTGCTTAGTCATTGGCCCAGAGCTGTCTCACAGGAACAGCAGGATAGTCCTCAAACCTGTTTATTTATAAGTGTATAAGTGTATTTCCACTTTCACAGCCAAATTGGGATGACACCTATATTATATTTGTTACATGTTCCCATTCACATAGCAAAAGCTAAAAAAAAAAAAAGTTCTTCATACAGTTGAAATTGCTTTTACTTGGGTTAGAGTTCCTTGGCTTCTTAAGCATTAATATTTCTACTTGTTTCTTCTTTCTAATGTTAGTGGGGGCTGTGAGGGATTAAATGATTACAACCCTGGCTTCTCCATTATATAATACTGAAGTTAATGAGAGAAACACAATCATTAGATTTCAGTCTCAAGTTTTTCTATAAGGACGGATCACTGTGAAGGTGCTGAGAAAAAACTAGAATCAGCCATGTTGCCTGCTGCACCAAAACATCTAAAAGGTAAGAAATATATTTCAGTATGATGTGTGAATAGGAACACATAACAAACATAAAGAGGGGTTTTGTCAAATTTGACTACAAAAGTAGAAATACCCTTTAAGCTTCAGGTAGAGCATCTCGGAGCTCGGAGGGTTGCATTAAAGCAAATCTGTTGCTCTGTCCGCCATAAGCACAGCTTTGCTTAAAAATTTTCCATAACCCAACCACGCCTTTCAAGAATACACACAACTGGAAGCTTTCTGAAAGATTACATATAAATCACGCCCTTAGACATCACAGAGCTGACTTTATTCTTCTAATATGTATCTTAAAGCTTAAAATCTCTGCCTTTTGGTTTCATTAACATTGGCATAAAAGCAGTGTTGATAACTGTGGAAACATAGCCAAAAATGTATTCCCATTTTAAATGTCCTTGGGACACGCTCATATAATAATATTTTCCATTCTTTGGAAATCTAAATTCCCCCTCCACAACAAAACACGTCCCTAATGTACAGATTAAGGAGTTGCAAAATATCGTCTTTTATACTTCATAAACATTAACTGAAACCAAATTGTTGTACCCTTTTGACCAGTTCTAATGAAGCTTCTATGTTGTTCCAGCTTCTTGCATCCATCATTGGGATTGAAAACATGTGTCTACAATGGATGGAGCCATTAAGCATTAAACGCACTGTACAGGACATTGTATTCCAAGTTGTCTCCGGTCATTGGCGCTACATTTTTTTTCGTGTGTGTGTGGAAAGGGAACTGTTCGGTAACTTGACAAGTCTAATAAATCCCTGAGTTATCAAAACACACTGAAACAGTATCATTTTCCAAAAAGATCCACTTTTTATCATAAAAATGCAGCTCCAGTCAACTGGCTTTGCTTGGGCTGAGATGGTCATCAGTCTGCTGCAGGCAGGAGGATGCATTTCCTCAGTCTCCTCTCCTCCAGTGGCGTATACAGGGTATGGCACATATGGCACATGCCCTGGGCGCCTCTTGAAGAAGTGGTGTCACTGCGTGGGTCAGTTAAAGTTTGCTGACCCACAGAGACAGCTGACTTTATTTTCTCCCTACCCCTCTCCCATACATATCTCCTGCGTGGCTCTACCTGGCATCCTGGCCAGCTTCTGCAACCAATGATGTCACTGGTTGCCAGGAACTGGGCAGGACACCAGCCAGAGCTTTCCAGATTGCTAAGAGCCAGGCAGGGAGATATGTAAGAGCCATAAACATCTCTCCACATGGCTCTTAGTAGCCAGAGCGGGCGGGGAGATGTGTATGCTAGTGGGACACTGGCCAGAATGTCCCAGGTTGCAAAGAGATGGGCAACTGTAAAAAATAAGTGAAGGCAACCGGACTTGCTGTATTTTTCTTGAGAATAATAGTCCAGTTGCCTTGACTCATTTTTTACAGATATACCATGACCTGGATGAATGAGAACCTTCACAGACACAAAGAGATGGGCGGGGAGATGTATAAGGGACATACACATCTCCCAGCCCACCATTTAGCAACCAGAGCAGGCAGGGAGATGTGTATGTTAGCGGCTCCCTGATACCCAGGAGAGAAACATTTTCTAGCAGAGTAAACCTTTCCCTGCTATCTGTTTATTTCTCGACATCGGGGCCGCCGTAATTTAGAAAAAAGAAAAAAAACGGCATAGGAATGAAAAGCTAGATTGCTATTGGCTATTTCAGTTTGCAATAGCCAATGGCAGACTAGCTATTGCACCTGCTCACTGCTGCTGTCAATCAGCAGAGGTGGACCTGAAGTTCTCCATCAGGTCCTCGTCTCCTGACAGCAGCAGAGGGAGAGGGCGATAGCCAGCTTGCTATTGGCTATTGCAAATTGAAACCAACTTACATTCAAGTACCTTAACTATTAACAATAATGTATCTTCTTTGTGTATCACTCGGCTGTAGATCCTCCAATCATCTCTGACACTGTCCTTCCTTGTGGAGGGTGGCTACTTTTGTTCCCCATGGTCCCTGTGTGCATTGCAACGTAGCAACCGCTCCAAGCTCCCTTGTGGAATGGACTACAATCTCACATTCAGTTTGCTAGTTTGTATGGAGATTGTAGTCCATCCCGGGAGTGAGCCTGGAGCGGTGACTACTTTACAACACACACAGGGACCATGGGGAACAAAAGTAGCCACCCAACAGAAGGAAGGACAGTGTCAGCACCAATTCAGAGATCATTTGAGGATCTACAGCCGAGTGATACACAAATAAGATACATTAATGTTAATAGTCAAGGTATTTGAATGTATTTTTTAAGGTTTATCTCCTGAGTGTAGTGTCACTTTGATGCAAATATGCTGACTGTTCATTCCGATGACAAAAATCCTTGCGCTGGCCCTGCTGTGCCCGCCTAATGGTTCTGGTTTGTGATCTGCTGTGCATTGGTTCTAAGGTCTAGATTATTCAGTTCCCCTGTCAATTCTCCTACCAGTTCTCTGGAAATGTACCCAGGATAATTGGCAGAACTGAAGAATCTAGGTCAAAATAGCTCGCTTTCCAACTCGCCTATATTGGTCTCGGTTTTATAATTCTCCTACCAATTCCCCTGCAATTAAGTTCAACTTTTAGTGAATAGACCTGCTATTTTGAACTAATTCTGTAACACCACAATGTATATGTGGGTGGAGCCTGTGGGTGGGTGGGGCTTGTATATGGGCGGAGCACAAGGGGGCCCCATAATCTTATATTGCCCGGGGGCCCCATGTGTTGTCAGTCCGCCCCAGTGTATGTGTGCAGGATAACAGCCAAATCATCCCAGGTTGCTAAGAGCCAAGCGGGGAGGTGTGTATGGCCCTTACACATCCCCCTGCCCAGCTCTTAGCAACCTGGGATGATTTGATTACTGGGCCCTTTTCTTCCTTTGCCGAATCCTTTGTGTTGGAATACCAGGGCCCGGTCGCACACACGCGACCTCTGTGACACTAGTAGATCTGCAAGAGAATGATACACAGTGGATTGGGTATGGAAGAAGATGGGTCAATACACAGGGATTCAATACAAGGGGTGATGCACAGGGAATCAGATATTGTAGAAGAAGGGGAGCTAATATACAGGGGATCAGGAATGGGAGAAGATGGAGTGATACACAGAAGTTCAGGTATGGGAGAACAAGGGGTGAGGATACACAGGGGATCTGGTATGGGAGAACAAGGGGTGAGGATACACAGGGGATCTGGTATGGGAGAACAAGGGGTGAGGATACACAGGGGATCAGGTATGGGAGAACAAGGGGTGAGGATACACAGGGGATCAGGTATGGGAGAACAAGGGGTGAGGATACACAGGGAATCAGGTAAGGGAGAAAAAGGCGTGAGGATACACAGGGGATCAGGTATGGGAGAACAAGGGGTGAGGATACACAGGGAATCAGGTAAGGGAGAAAAAGGCGTGAGGATACACAGGGGATCAGGTATGGGAGAACAAGGGGTGAGGATACACAGGGAATCAGGTAAGGGAGAAAAAGGCGTGAGGATACACAGGGGATCAGGTATGGGAGAACAAGGGGTGAGGATACACAGGGAATCAGGTAAGGGAGAAAAAGGCGTGAGGATACACAGGGGATCAGGTATGGGAGAACAAGGGGTGAGGATACACAGGGGATCAGGTATGGGAGAACAAGGGGTGAGGATACACAGGGGATCAGGTATGGGAGAACAAGGGGTGAGGATACACAGGGGATCAGGTATGGGAGAACAAGGGGTGAGGATACACAGGATCAGGTAAGGGAGAAGAAGGCTTGAGGATAGACAGGGGATCAGGTATGGGATGTGTGATGTGTACATGTGGGGGAGAAGGTACACATATTGTGAAATGCGACAGGTGGGTGGTAACGTAGAACAGGCCGCTGCGATAGGGTTGCCACCCGTCCTTATAATGTATTGCTGGGACTTGTAGTGCCACATGGCTGGTGGTATTCTGCATTGGTGTATGCTGATTATACAGCAATGCAGAATAGCACCAACTATGTAGGACTACAAGTCCCAGCAATGCATTTTATTGTTAAGTAGGGATACACCAGTGCCGATACTGGGCATTTTCACGAGTACTTATACTCGTGAAAATGCCCTGATACTAAGCGCAGATACTGGTGTTCTGTCGGGAACGCCAACTTAGTCGAATTTGCCGACCTCAGCATCTACGCTTGTGGACAGACCAGTATTTTCGAGTAAACACATTTATTTACAAAGTTTTTTGTTTAAATCGTTAATTGTGGCCATTAATAATATTTAGTCCGTCATTTACTGCCATGGACGGCATATTATTGACGGTCACAATTAACTATTACAAACAAATACTTTGTAAATAAATGCCGGTTTCCTCGGTAATCCTGTCTGTACGTAAGTGCAGATACTGGGTCGGGTTCTTGACGGAACACCGGCACTAAAATTTTAAACAAGAGGCTGTCTGAGGTCCCGCACTTGCTGGGGACCTCAGCAGCCTTCCTGTTAACCATGCAGTGCCATGGCGGTTGGGGGGGGCCTTCATTATTTCTTACATCGGGGCCCTGAAGGTTCTAGTTACGCCTCTTGAAATCCCAGGACAGTCTGGCAGAAATCAGGATGGTTTGGTGGTATGCCAAAGTGAGGTAAATCTTGCCATTCCGTGTCCCATTCAAAAGATTTCTCTTAACTTCCTGCAGGAACAATAGGAAGTGAGAGCAAATGGGCGTGGTTTAAGGGTAGGGTTGCCACCAGCCTGGTTTTGGAGTCTTGAGTCCGGGTGTCCAGCCAGTGGGCACCCGGACACAAGACACTCAGTGCTGACACCGGCATTTTACATTTTCTGACAGATGCGTCTGTGGAGGTCTTTGGGAAGTGCAATCTCGGGCAGCCGCATCTGACTGAAACCGGATCTTTCTCTGAGCTGCCGGCAGCCTGTGTCTGTTTACAAGTGCCCGCAGCTCAGAGAAAGGGCCGGGTTTTAGGCAGTTGCGGCTGCCTAAGACCGTGCTTGCCGTGGTCCTCCACAGACGCATCTGTCATTGCCCTCTCCTCCTCCAGTTCCCTGACATTGTGCTGCCCACATGTGGACCCCTGGTGAGACACCATAGCCCATACAGCCCACGTGAGAGCCCGCACAGCCCACCAGGTCACGTGGAGACATTAGTGCATCAATACAGAACAACACAGAGTATGTAGCTTCATATTATTTTATATTGCTGTATACTGTATTGCTGGGATTTGTAGTCCTCTCTAGCTGGTCTCCTTAAAAAAAAATGCCGCGTGTGGCGCTAGAGTGTTCGGGTTTCGCTTGAAGAAAAGGTGGCAACTATACGCTGCGACCCTGGTAGTTCCGTCATTGGAGTGATGAGAAATCTCTCCAACAGCATCTAAGATAGGAATAAAATCCTTACAGAGGGTTTAACCCTTCTCTGCTATTTACGAAAAGAAATATAAAACATTTTGGCTGGCATTGAGCTTTAAAAAAATAAAAGACACACATGAATGCAGCTCTGTAATCATTAATACATCATTAAATGCAAGCAGTGTAAGAGGCTGAATATCACCTGGTATCGGCAGGAGGAGGAAGATACCCCAAAAAACATGGGATTAGGACATAGAGGCATCTAAAGGTGAGAAATGGAGTCTACCCATTACATCAGCTTGGAAGCTTTTATTTGAAAGGAAGTATACATGTAATACACTCTCACTCATTTTGTGGATCTAGTGCTGCCACTTCTTCAGGAGGGTGTGGAGAGACACTTAAAATAATCTGTCCTAGTGCATATATACTGTATATATGCACAGGAGTGTCCATGAACCGAGGTACCTCTGTATATCTAATATTCACCACGTTGAGTGTTGTTGCGATTCAGAAGATGAACGACAAAAAAATCAATTGTAATTGGAGGCTAGCATTCACATTGCAAGCACTTTCTAGGTGAACAGCCTCTACTCCATCAGTAACTCAACACAACTGAGTAGATGTGGCTCATTGTAATTCCCAACGTTGACCAATTTTGCCACTCTAGTGTGAGCACACAATTACTGCAAATCCCAGTAGTCAGCAATCTATAGGCTGGACATGTTTGTATTTGTAGTTTTTCCACAAGTAGAGTACTGCAGACCTCCTGTATGTGACCTTTTATTTTTCACCGGATCCCAGAATTTAACTAGAATCGGTTAGCCCAAAGCTAGAACCATAAAAAAAGTGGACACCATCAACTTATGGAGTTTTATGACCAAATGCTTGCTACAGTGCTTGACACATTCACTGGAAAAGTATAAAATAAAAGTATAAAATAATATAAATTATTGAAATGAAACTAGTGTGAATCATTATTTTTTATTGGACCCACTTAATACTTATAAAGTCTACTCTTTCCAAAAAAAGATGGAAAAAAAAATCAGTTTTAGCCGTGTTCGCTCCAAACGCTAAGGTTTAAATTATTTTACTGTGCAAACTGTCTCAGATCTTGGCAGTGGCGATTTTCATTTTTATTCCTTGAGTGCCCATAATCTTATTAGAATCAAAAACACATGCCTTCTATTTTATCCCACTGTCCCAAGGTCTAGAAGAGTCTGATACTCAGATAGAAGAACTGAAACAGCATCGAAGATTGTTGCTAAGACAGCCGAGGCTCAACTTGGAAGATTTAGATTTATTTTAAATTTACATTCTTTGTGAATGGTTGAGTCTTCTGCTGCTTTCATTTTAATATGGCATCCAAATGCTAATACTTTAATAAGTATCGTACATGGGAAGATCTTTGTCAGTGATTAGGAAGGAGATAATAGTTGTATGTATTCCAAAGAAATATTGCAGACCATGCCGTGGCTTCAACCCTTACCTCCAGACTAGACCAAGGAAGGTTTTCACCATAAGCTGGTAGGCATATCTGATGGCACCATGGTTCAAGGAGACAACCTCTGGATACTTCTGCTAAATCCAGAAGAAGACATAAAGTCGAGAGGGGAACCAGAAGAAGAATGGAAGTGAAGATCACCTGCATTCTCAAAGGATATGGATAATGTGTTTGTGAATTTATTCAACCGTTACGTCTCATACAAAACAGACATCATTATGACATCATGGGGTTGGGTTGAGTCTGGTTTTGGTGTATACTGTAAATAAGTCCACGCATTTGATTGCTTTAGCTGTCACTATGTCGCCCTGAGGAAGGGACTCTGCGTGACCCCGAAATGTTGGCTTTGTATGAGACATGTGACAGTTGAAAAGGTCTAAAATACGTTATCTATATCCTTTGGACTTTGTGAGTGCTGGGTGATCTTCAATTTCATTCCTGAGTATGCACGGTGCCATCCGTGACATCACTTTGAGCACCACATGTAATTCAAGGTCTATATATGCTGTATGAAGCATAGGTGATACATTACTACACTGCATGGGAACCGGAAGAGTTCACAAGTCTCTGTGATTCAACAAATACTGATTTTTATTTTCTTGCTCCTTGCTTTTAAAGTGAATGCAAAGCTAAAACAATTAACATTGTAAAATGTATGTCTTTCTTAAAGCTGAACTCCATCCTTACCTGTAGTCGTGCACAGTTGTATGGGCTTCTCTCCTGGACTGAACTTGCTTTCTCTGATTTCCCTGCACACTGTGAGCTTCTAAGAATTTAGATTGAGCCTGGCTCACTTCCTGGCTGGAGGACATCAATGCCTTGATCGGTGGATGCCAGTCTGGAGGAACAGGTGTTCATTGGCAGCCTGAATTTGCATGCAGACCGCCTTAGGTAACACCCATATGTGATGGTGAGCCTCCATGATTGAAATAACTGAAATCCAATGAATGAAAGGGGCAGGGCAAGACCAAGGCTTCCATTCATTGGATTTCAGTTTTTCCAGTTATGGAGACTCAGCATCACATGTGGGTGTTACCTAAGGTGGTCGGCATGCAAAAACAGCCTGCAAGGGAACACCTACTCCTCCAGATTGACATCCACCCATCAAGGTATTTTGATATTTGCATAAAACTTCCCAAGAGCCAGCCCACTTCTTGCATCGAAATAAATATATATATACTGACTGCTACAGTACAAAGAGAAGAAAAACCCAACCAGGACCCCTCTTGTAGTTACCTACAACCCTACTCTAGAGGTAATACACAAAATTATCAAAGATCTACAGCCAGTACTCTCAGAAGACCCCATTCTTAAAGAAATATTCCCTCAGCCCCCAATACTGGCTTTCAAGCAACCACTGAACCTGAGAAGAAAATTGGTACGCAGTAAGCTGACCCCAGAACAGGCGTTTACACAGTACAATGCAATAAACCCCGCTGCAAACTTTGCCAACATATATGTGACAGAAATACAGCGAGTCACAATAACAAAGCGTACACCATTAAGGGGTCATACTCATGCACATCTGCTAACGTGGTGTACATGATACAGTGTTCAGCATGTGACAAAGGTTGTTACATTGGGGAAACTGGCCTTAAGCTGCAGCTCAGGATGAACCTACACAGGAGCTCGATCAAGAACCACAAAGAGGATGAATATTGCACTCCAGTAGGACATCACTTCTCCCAGAAGGATCACTCCATCCAAAACCTCAATATCAAAGTACTAAAATAGAATTTTAAAAACTCTCATGAAAGGAAAACATTTGAGATGAAAATGATTTTACATTTCAACGCCATAAAGGAGGGACTTAATGTGGATTCTGGTTTTCTGACACACTACCAGAACTTTTTATGAATCTACAGAACATCACAATATTCATGTATGTGGTATATCTCTGATCTGTTTAGGGTTTATTTGTCATCCTATGTTTATTTTTTCTGTCTTTTGATTATCAGGAGGCATTTTTTACTCCCAGGTCCAACATTTATGACACCCCACTAACCCCCCCTCCCCCCTCCTCTAACAGCTTTCTCCTGTCTAAACTGACAAACTGTCATGTTGCTTAGTATTGCTTCTGAGCTGAAGAAGAAGAGAGGTTCACTCTGGAAAGCTTGTCTTGTATATATTTTGTTAGTCCAATAAGAAAGGTATCATTGCACACTGCAAAACTGCATTTTTGTCTTTTTTGACATCTTATACAGTATATATATATTAGGGATGCCCAGATACCGATTCTTAAGCCAGATACCGGTACATTTTTAAACCGCAGCAGCTGCTGAGCATCTGCGCTTGTGGGGACCTCAGCAGCTTGCTGGTGACCTGCAAGTAGCTGTCCATTGCAGTGCCTGCCTGGCTCTTTATCTCCTCCTCCTTCCACGTGCAGGCACAGCCATGGACAGCCCCACGGGCAGAACTAACGGAGTGACCGCCCCAGTGTCCAGAGCTGGGGGATCCTGATGCCTACTAAAAGGGGAGGACCAGTAGTATCGGTAATTGGTATCGGCAAGTACCTGTGGGAAAGTACTTGTACTTGGTCTTAAAAAAGTGGCATCGGGACATCCCTAATATATATATATATATATACATATAT
>NW_017306687.1:475948-486864 GCF_000935625.1 Nanorana parkeri | reverse complement strand
TATATAGCATAGACCCAGAGATGAGGTTGCTGAGTCTAAAATAAGTTATATAATGAAAATGGAAAGTTCTTTTGTTATTTTATTTAAACATTTCATTAGCATGTTGATGACGGGGGGAGCAGGGAACCAAAAAAGGCAAAATATAAGCAGATTCAACTTCAGCTTTAAAAGAGTTGTCAGTGTTTTCCCCATAGTTCTCTTTAGCCTCACGTGAGGACATATACTAACCTCCTCACGTGACCCAAAGATCAGTATATAGCGAGCTATTGCACGCAATATACTCAGAGCGCCACAGCCGGGACGGATCCCAACAATACTGTCTGGATCCACCCAGCTGTGTGAGTGACAGCTGACTCTGCCTATCTGAAGGCAGAGCCAGCCCCTCCCCGTTCGTTACTCCAGTCAGCGCTGGAGGATCGAAGAGGGGAGGGGGGAAACCCTGCGTGAAGCGGGGAATCCCTGGCAGTCACCGCTCACTGCAGGGTGACGATCGGGAAGTAAGCGGATCAGTGCATGTTTTTGCTCACTTCCCAATCTATAGAGCTGACCTGTGACAGTTTCTTTGTCACAGGTCAGCTCTAACAGTGAGTGGAAATCACTCACCTCATACTTCTCCTTTAAAGTGTATCTGAAGCCCAAATTATTTTTAGTTTTGGATAGAGTGGAGAGGGATTAGAACCCCTACCAGGTTTGTTGGTGTCTGTGTCTCTGTTAAGTAGATTCACCATCTCTGCTTGTCTTTTGTGGCTATTGTCACTGGGACTAAAGTAATTAAAAATCACAATGTTGTAGAATGGAAATTGTCCAATGGAGGTGCTTGTCCCAACTGTCTAAGGTGGCATTTGACTGGATAGTCATTGACATAAAGTCCTGATGAATTTTAAACCCTAACTTCAATTAAACAAAATTTGGCATCAAATACACTTAAATACTTACTCAATTTTTCCAATGAAGAACTGATTAAACATAATGAGGGTTCACTCATTGATTTCTGAGGTTGAGAAAAGGCAAGATGTCGTTGATGGTTAAATAAATGTCAGAATCAAAAGAACATAGATAATGCAGATTCCCCAATCAAGGAGATCCCACCACCATTTCAAATATGCAACAATGCAATTAAAAGTTATTTGTTTATTATCTCAATTTAAATATATCTAATTAATATAAAGGACACACAAGTTACACAAATACAAAAATACAAAATACCATGTAATAAGATGGCACTCGGCTAGAATGTGTATAATGCAGTTGAAATAGACACAATGGTCAGTACACCCCTTCAATGAATGTTAGTCCAGAAAAAATGAATGAATACATAAAAATATATATATATAATGTCTCCAAGATTGAAAAATCCAATTTTTGTTTAGACAGAAACTCGGCTTGAAAGTGCGGTATGCATACGAGGAAATTCAATGATATGGATCAACCCTTGTCAAAGGAAATATAAAAAGTAGCACTCACAATTATGCTGTTCGATTATTATCCACCCAGGATTTTCCGAAGAAATATTGTAGTACAAGTAGATAAACAGACTTGAAACAGTCTTAACAGGGGAACATTCAATTATGTTTGTATTCCTGGAATGGTATCCGGTATAGAAATGTGGAGCGTTAATTCGGCTCCAATTTGTGAATGCGGCCGCAGACCGGAAGCTTTCTCTCTAGCGGACCTTGCGTCAATAAGGAACTATAGTAAATGCCAAATTTGTTGCAATCGATCAACAACATTTACTACAGTTGAGGTGAAGGTGTTAACATAATAATAATAATATAATAACAAAATAAGTGTTAACATAATAATATTTTATAAACTGTTAACATAATAATAATATAATAACAAAATAAGTACATATATATATAAAGAATTATATCAGAAACATTTATTTTCTAGTTCTCATGTATTACCTATTGTGATACTCTCTAAATAAAGTGACATAGAAAAACCTTCAATATTTTTTACATATATGTATGACAGAAGAAAACATACTGGAGCGGGAACTCAAGCTATAAAAAACAGCTAAAATTAATTGAGTCGTTTATACCTGGTTCCTCGTATGACTTGGTTGAGTGAATCCATCTGCACTCACGTTGGAATAAACATTTGTCCCAATTTCCACCCCTATTGGATTTATGTACCCGATCTAAGACAAAAAAACGTAGCCCCTGGGCTTTACCCCCATGCACTTGCACTACATGTCTAGCGATTGGGGATCTCAGATCACAAGCTTTGATATCAGATAAATGGTCTGAGATTCTATTCTTTAATATCCTCTTAGTCTTCCCTACGTAAAACATGTCACATTGGCAAAATAAGAGGTATATGATTCCCTCAGTTTCGCAATTAGCAAAATGGTTACTTTTAATTAATTGGCCTCTAGGGATTGTTAGACATGATCCTACTTGAATAAACCTACAACATTTACATTTTTGACACTGGTATGTGCCTGGATATTTACAGCATCTTTGTTTCTGATTACTTTTATACTCACTTGTTACTAATTTGTCTTTTAAGTGCATACATCTACGGTAGGTGACTGACATTTTTTTCTGTATAAATGTGGATATTCTGGAATCACCTAAAAGACAGTGCCAATGTTTGGTTATAATATCCGTAACTGCCTGGTGTTGGCTGTTGAAGGGGAGGATCAATCTTAGTTGGTCATCTTGTTTACTTATGAACGGTTTTGATTTTTTCATTTCCTTATTTTTTTGGGGTTCTATTATAGGCTTTTTTTCAGGATTTTGTCTGAATAGCCTCTTTGTCTTAATCTTTGTCTCAGATTGATAGCCTCCACTTCAAAGTCATCATCCAGACAGCAATTTCATCTAATTCTCAAATATTGCCCGTATGCAATACTGTTCTTTAGGATAGTTGGATGAGCACTGCTGGCCTCCAAAAGTGAGTTTCCTGCAGTGCTCTTCCTATAAAGACTGGTGTATAGTCTATCCTGTGAATCCTTGCAGATTAGTACGTCTAAGAAGGGCAATTTAAATTTGTTAGCTTTAATGGTGAATCTCAAATTGTAGTCATTAAAGTTCAGCACATCCACAAAATCTTTTAGCAGATCCATTCCTCCAGTCCACATGATCAAAATATAATCTATGTACCTGTGCCATGATAAAACATGGCACAGGTACATACATACATAGATCATCTCTGGACCATAGGTCTTCTTCCCAACCCCCCAGGAAGTTTGCATAGGAAGGGGCACAGCAAGTCCCCATCGCCGTCCCTTGCACCTGGAGGTAGAAATGGTTATCAAATAAAAAAGCATTGTGTGTCAAAATAAATTACAATAGATGTATTAGGAAATTACTATGGTCTTGTTCAGATTTGTCAAGAGTAGTCAGAAATCTTTTTGTCATTTCCAGACCCATAGTGTGTGGGATTGATGAATACAGTGCTTCCACATTTAGCCCATAAATCATGGAGATCTCGTAAAGCTCGATAATCTTTCCCTGAAATATCATTCCAATCTTTTAAGATCCCCCCCAAGGGGCTGATTTTCCTTATCATGAACCTGTTTAAGTAGGAGTTTTCTAGCAAACAGGTTGGCATCCTTTATAATATCGAATTTATCAGGTGAAGTTTCAGGACAGAAGGTCAAACCTTTAGAAATTAGAAACAACTGATCTTTTGAGAAAGTAAGGGGGGTTAAATTAATAATCTGTAAATTGTCAGCTAAGGACGCTTTGTCAGATATTGATCCCAAATTGTCTTTTTGGTTACAGTTTTGGGGATGCTTCGCATTGGAGGGCCCTTTTCTCTCACTACAGAATTCTGTTACAGAATAAACTGGATTTATTTTCATAGGTCTTTCTTAGCCTAAAGAATATATCCTTAAAGCTTCGTTCTCTCGTCTTTTTATCTTTGTCATCTCCTATTTCTTTCCTTACTTTAGTGATTATTGAGTGCCACTCCAGCATGTTTGAAATGGCACTTCCTCTATGTAGCTAAAAAACCTTCCGAAATCAGAAGGTCTTCTTTTAAAAGAAGTCTCCTTGTCACTTTATTTAGAGAGTATCACAATACGTAATACATGAGAACTAGAAAATAAATGTTTCTGATATAATTCTTTATATATATATGTACTTATTTTGTTATTATATTATTATTATTATTATTATGTTAACACCTTATAACACCTTATTATGTTAACCCTTATTTTGTTATAATATTATTATTATGTTAACACTTTCACCTGAACTGTAGCAAATGTTGATCGATTGCAACAAAAGAATATTATTTTTACAGATACTCTGTAACTGTTATATAAGTTATATCTTAGACAATGAGGCAATATATCTTGTATTGATAAAGTGGAATGTTTACCCCAATCAAGTCTAATTGACATGCTAGTTGTATTTAAACCAGTAAACTTTGACCTATCTTTAACCACGCCCTTCTGACGAAGCCCTGGTGGGGGTGAAACGTGTCAAGACCTGGCGTGCTGGTGTGGATGGCCTCGGCTACAGACACCCCTCGTGGAAGTTAATAACTCCTTCCATGGCCAAATATCAATTCGGAATATCACCAATCGACCACTTGATTGTTGCATAGCTGTTATTTGGGCTTGATCGGCTCACAACTGAAGCCCAAGGATATCTTCATTGGCATTTACTATAGTTCCCTATTGACGCAAGGTCCATGAAATGGTGGTGGGATCTCCTTGATTGGGGATCTGCATTATCTATGTTCTATTGAGTTATATAGGGGACTCACCACCTGATACTGTATACATTATATGTTACTATATTGTACCTTCCTCCCCGTTTACTTTAACAAATATCAGAATTATTTGAAGAAACATCTGAATGTTTCTGTAGAACTCCCCTCATTCAAGGTTACACAGGGTAGTAGAATAATATTTTATACAACTGCCATTGTGAAAGGAGAGCTTTCCCCATGTAATGCAAATCGTAAGCTCTTGCTGCTTGGGAATTCTACTTACCTTCAGACCAACAATGCTGAAATTCTTGAGATTCCAACCTTGATTGATGGTCTTTTTCTGCTACTTAATTTTGTAACTCAGTAACAAACAAAGCAAATAAAAAAAACTGTAATCTCCAGTACAGTATCACTGGTAGAGGAAGGGCCAATACTAGGAGCCAATCAGGCATTGCCAAGAGTAGAGTAATGACTCGGTATGGTGCTTCATCTTCACTAACCGGTCAGTAGGCCTGTTATGTTCTAAATTAGCTATGTTTCTTCTACAACAGTGGATGTTGTGGCCTGGCTGTGCTGTCTGGCAGTGGTTCACAAGACTGGCTGTACATCTCCTTTGGCAGCTAAAACAGTTGAATACATATTTTACTACTTATTTATTGGCTTGCCTAGAGTTCAGCTTTGAAGCTGAATGCTAGGCAGATGTAAAAACACCCAAATGGATGCAGCTCTGTAATCATTAATACATAATTAAATGTATTTTTTAAATGCAAGCAGTATAAATGACCTGATTTTGATGTAATACCAGCCCATTGCAGTCCCCTGTACAGCATCCTCGGGGTCTGAGAGGAAGAAGCAGTACAAAGGAACTTATCAGTGTATGTACTGACAAAGAGCATGCTGTAAGGAGGAGAAAGCAGTGTTGGCCTCACACTGAGTCGTCGTCCCCCCCCCAGCACCCCCTACCTTGCTTCCTGGGCAGCGCTGCCGCTCCTGCAAGCCCAGGGTCGGCATCACGGGTGTCGGAGGGTAGTACGGAGAGAGACCAGTGAAAATCCAATCCATTCGCTGATCTCCTCCCCACTGAATAAAACCAGAAGCAACGTTAATTGCTACAGAAACTGGGGAAGAAGCTAATCAAGCACAATCTCTGCTGGGGTCTAATAGAGAACCCACCACCTCCACTGTGCTATCACATAGGGGGCTTGTGAGTCCCCCTCGGTAAAAGTAATGAAGTTAAGTAAAAATAAGTAAAACAAAAATTAAATAAAACGAATTTAAAAATAATTCTTGATGTCATTTTCAGGCCTAAAATGTGGAATATAACATGGGTGCAAAAAATGAAAAAAGGGCCTCAGTCATGAAGGGGTTAAAGTCTCCCGTCACCACAAATGCACGCATATTAACGCAAACACGGCGGGTACACATACATAGAAAAACAATGAATGCACCACACATGTTGGGTATTACCGCATGTGCTAGAGTGATAGCAATAACTCTAGGGGCAAAACTGATAGTTAACTCTAAACTGATAACCTGTACAGGCTTTTAAAGTGTCGCCTATGAACAATACTGTCAGTCACGGCTCCCTGCAGGAATTCCCCTCTCCGATCCTCCAGTGCTGAGTGGAGGAACGGATGGGGAGGGGACAGGTACAGTTGGCTCTGCCTCTACATAGGCAGAGCCCATTGTCACTCACGCAGCTGGGTGGATCTCAACAGCTTTGTCGGGATCCATCCCGACATGTGGTCCATGTGGTGGTCTCAGTATACTGCGAGCTGTAGGTCGCAATATATTGAGCTTTGGATCATGGGAGGATGCTAGTATATGTCCTCCCGTGACCCTTAAGAGAACTATGGGGAAAAACACTTACCCCATAGTTCTCTTTTAACAAGTGGTCGTGGGACAGCTGGAGGTCCGATTCTCTGCTCTCCAGCACTGGAATGTGGGTGGGCATTACTATCAGTGGCCATGTCCCATACTGATGACATGGCGGCTCGCCCTGCACTGTACATTATGAGATGAGTTCAGAAGGGCAATGCCAAGACTGATCAGAGACAAGGAAGAACAGAGTCTTGAGTGGGCCGGTTGTTACAAATGGAACCAGAATTTGTATTATTTTTTCAACTGTCCAGTTAGGATTTAACCACTTGCTGGCCAGGTGTTTACACCCCCTTCCTGTCCTGGCCATTTTTCTGTCTCAATATTTTTATTGAAATTTTGTAAGTATCAAACATTATAAAGATATTGGTTCACAGTGCATCATCACATTGGATCTTCAGTACGCTCATGAAATCACAGGTAATGGGACTACGTATTATAGGTATGCACACTCAAGGAGCAGGGAGACCACAGAGTCGTAAGCAGAGATCACAATAAGCCAACAATATGGCATTTGGTCCTGGCCATTTCTCAGTATTGAGCGCTGCGGTACTTTGACTGACATTTATTCCGTCATGCAACACTGTACTGAAATTAATTTTATACAATTGTTTGGTCACAGATAGAGCTTTCTTTTGGTGGTATTTAATCACCACTGGGGGGTTTTATTTTTTACTATATTAAGAACAAAATTACTGAAAATTTTGAAAAAAAGGTTGTTTTTTTAACATTATGTTATAATACAATTATTATTACCCAACTACCATACCCAAAATTGACCGTAGGGAACGCTTTAAAAACTTTAACCGCTCATCAGTGTAGTTGTCACGAGAGCCACTTACCTGAGGTGAGACTGAAGTAGTGGGGAGGCCTCCCTTGCACCTCGGGTCTCTGGAGATGTAGACAGAGCCTTGGTGGGCAAGCCTTAGTCCGAGATCCGAGCCGAGGTCAAGTCCAATCTGGCAACGAAGTACACAAGGGTTAATCAGAAGAATGGTCGAGATCCAAGCCGGGGTCGGTTCCAATCTGGCAGCTGAGTACAAAAGGGGCAAAGAAGAAGAATGGTCAAGATACAAATCCGAGGTCAATGGCAGGCAGCAAGCAAGAGTAGTCAAATATGTTTCCAGGTTGCAACAAGTTCAAACGGATCACACACTAGCACAGGAACAAGGGGAGAATGAAGATAATCCAGCAATCCGGACTGGGCTTATATAGGGAAGTAATGATTTAAGTTTTAGGTTACTTCCTGTGCGCCTCCTGGGCGTTTTCCCCTGCTGCTTTAGATCTTCTGCGCATGAGCGGGTTGTCGCAATGACGCGTCTTTGGCGTATGCGCAGTTGGCGCGAATTTCTTCATGTGGAAGCGCGCAATTGGCGTATGCACAGTTAGCCCTGGACTCTTACATTAGTGTTATCAGTGAATGATGGCCCTAAAATTATTGCTCTCACTGCGACGTTCACGGCGATATGTAACATGTGCAGCATAATGGGCGGAATCGTCATTTTCGCACGTATGCGCACACGACACATGTTTGCATGCGTGTATGTATGGGTGGGGACTTTTAAACATTTGTTTGTTTATTTTACTCTTTTTCATGAGTGACTTTAAAAATGTTTACAACTTTAATTTTTTCCCCCTATTTTTTGATTCACTTAACTTTATTGTTATCACATAGGGGGGCTAAGAAACCCCCCTATGTGATAGCAAAAAGGATGTGACCGGTCCTCTTTATGGAGACATCAGGGGTCTCCAAGACCCCTAATGTCACCTAGGGACCCCCAAAGCAGAGATCTGCATCATCAGCTTCTCTCCAGCTTCTGAAGCTGGAGAGTGACTGCAGAATGTGGAAGTGATGTAATATGCATGACTCCTGCATTCAGACGCCGCAGAGGGGATCGGAGGGAGATTATTTACCGATCTCCCTCTAATCAGCCTGTCACAGAGCCAGCATGCTGATCCCGGGCTTGCATCGGGCACAGCGGAGCCCGAGACCAGCAAGACAACGGGAGGGGGGCCGCGGAGGGGGCGCACACACAGGCACCTTATACGAGTGATCAGTTGTATATAAACAGGCATCACTGCCTGTTTTTAAATTTGGGCAGGTTCCCGCTCACTGCGCAGCATGCGCAAGTGGGCGTGGCTGACAGGATGTTTAAATATGCCCACTTAGATCTAGGAAGGTTAAACATGTGAAGTTTAAGTACACAAAAAATGTACTTGAATTACTATTATAGTGTCACTTAAAGAAATTGATGGCTTAAAACTACAGATTTTCAAGCAAATAAAAAACCTGGAGCTTTTGCTTTGTTATCTTTTGGTTTAAGGCTTTTCACACGTATTTTCATCCCCGTGTCCCAGTGTAAAAGGAATTTGTCTGCGGAGCTGAAAGCGCTATCGAATTACCATAGATCTGTAAATGCTTCAAAAATCATGTAGAGCAATATGAAGTCTTTAAACATATGGTCAAAGTAATTCACATTTCAAATGGGATTTAATAGCTAGCACGTCTGTTTGTTCAGCTAGGAAAACATCTTAAGAAAATTAAACAAATACGTTAAAGAAAAAAAAGAAAAAAGTGGGCCGGGTCACTTGATCGGCTTTTGGTACATTAAATCAATAGGTGATCTTCAAGCTGGAAAACTTTTTATTTCTGTTCAGAATAATTTATTATTTTCACGGGAACAAAATACGCGTTCTGTATTTACAGAGCCGCCTCGAGGGTAAGGTTAAAAAAGAAGAGACATGTCAATTTTGTGTTGTTCTGAATGGATATTACCAATTTAATTAAATTCAGACATTTGGATGCATCTGAATTTGAACACATCTGAATGCAAACGAATTCAAATGGCCGTTTAACGAAGTTTCCATCTCTCTGAATTTCATTTAAAAATGAACTAAAGTAGGGTATACACGGTTCGAATTTCATACGAAAGAAGTCGTTTTTAGAACGTTTGTTCGAATACCTATCAATTAGTATGCAATCGACAGACAAAAACGTTTACAAAAATTTCCGACGGAGCATGCTTTTCTCGATCGAACAAATTTTTAACAGTCAGTGTGATTTAGTTAATCGGACATGTGACTGTTCTCTGGCCAACCAGATTTTTCTTTTTGGCTGTTGGGGGGTTGCATTACAGGCAAGGACATGTGACTTCATTCAGAAACGAAACTTCAGACGGATCCAAAATCCGAATAACAAACCGAATTGAATTTCGGAATCTGAAATCCCCAAAAAACAAAAGAAATACAAATCCGAAGCAAAACAATTTTTTTGCGGGGTTGCATGTCTAAAAAAAGAAGCACGTTTCCCACCCCCCCAAAACATTCACACATACATGGTAATACATATACACCGCTCCAAGCTCACTCCCATGATGGACTACAATTTCAATATGACTTAGTAAACTAAACATGAGATTGTAGTCCATCACAGGAGCGAGCTTGGAGCGGTGAATACTTTACAACACACACAAGGACCATGGGGAACAGAAGTAGTCCCCCTCCAAAAGGAAGGACAGTGTCAGCACCAATTTACAGATGATTGGAGGATCTACTGCCGAGTGATACACAGATAAGATACATTTTTGTTAGTTAAGGTACCTGAATGTATTTTTAAGATTTAACTCCTGAGTTTAGTGTCACTTTAAATGAATAAATCTTACAACGACCTGGCTGTGCTTTCTGGCAGTGGAGCTTGGATCACAAGAACAGCTGAAAAGAAGTACATATCCTATGGCAGGTAAAACAGTTAATATATCATTTACGGTTTCTCTATTGGTTTAGCTGAAGTTTAGCTTACAATAGGCACACCCATTCTGGTAATAACTATAAGAGGGGAAATCCCCTCATTTTTAGGGGGATTTCCCCTCACTTCCTGTTGTATCTATGGGATAGAAAGTCAAAGAAAGTCTCCCAAATGTGGTGCAGACAGCAAAAAATAAACCGGCATCCCTTCCATTCTCTAAAACCTGGCTATACAGTGACTTGAACTTCAAGGCTGCCTATTCCAGATGAGACTCCAATCAACATTACCCCTATTTTGTTAAAGTATACCTAACAAACAGTGACATTTATAGTGAAGTTGATCACATCATAAAAAAACACACAAACAAAATATGAAAATACTCAAAATTTCCTTTAATTAAAAAAGGAAATGGAAGCTTTTATGGTGGCTCCTTTAATGTATGGTTTTGCTCTGCTTATGTTGTTGAATTCCATATTAGTGTCGGTGTCATTTATTATTATTCTTTATTGCTGCGACCTATCCCTGTCCATGGTGCTGTAAAGTCTCAGGGCCGGTTTAGTCTTTTTAATTAATAAAAATACTCTGCTTAGGAATAATTATAAGAAGATCCATCAATGATTTC
>NW_017306687.1:400151-475917 GCF_000935625.1 Nanorana parkeri | reverse complement strand
TCTGGTGTGCCAGCACTGTCAGTTGCTGAGAACAAGTGCAAATGGCAAAGCTCTACTAGATGTTGAGAAGTTAGGTTACATTTACGCCGATGTTCTGACGAGCTGTGGGAAACAACAGCAATATTTTTTATAGTAAAATGTATTTATATTTCAACCGCTCACTTTGAATTGCCGGGGATTATGACAGCTTTTCCTGAGGGCTCATTCACACCTCCCTGCACTAAAACAAACGTGTTTTATTATCTATGAATGCATCTCAAGTGGAAACCCAATTTGGCTTGTTTTTTAAAAATTAGGACATTTTTGTGCACCAACTCATGTGAAGCAGACCCATTAAAATGAAGAGAAAATGTACAAAACATATGTAGATTACTAGATTGTAAGCTCTTACGAGCACGGCCTTTCCAATCCTCCTGTATTGAAATTCGAATGCATCTGTACCATCTCCCTCCATTTTGTAAAGTGCTGTGCAAACTGTTGGTGTTATATAAATCCTGAATAATAATAATAATAATAGTAATAATAATAATAATAATAAGTATCATTTTATTTACTTCAGTTTTAATGTAACTTCTCTAGTAGGGATGAACGGTTTTCGCCATATTTGATTTTGTTGCAAAATTACACATTTTGCTAATGCAAAATTTGGCAAAAACATTGACGTTGGTTTACTAAAAGGAAAATAGGATATTCACTTTGTAAGGGACTTTCCACTTTACAAAGGATTCTACTCTTATCTTAGTGAATGAGCTAAAAGAAAGACTACAAAAGTGTTCTTAACCCTTGCAGTGGGGCTATCCTCGCACTGCAAGGGTTAAGTGCTCATTTTTGTCTAGGTGCTTAAAAAAAAAGTTATACTCACCTGATCCTTAGAGCCAGCTGCCTGCTTCTCCGGTCACTGAAACCTCTTTTCTCCTACACTGCAGCGACGGAAAGTCCCTCATGTCTATACACGGTGTAGAAGGTGATGATTTCTGGGACCTTAGAGCACTGCAGCAGAGGGTGAGAGGCTGGAAGGACCGGTCTAAAAATAAGCCGGCTCCGTGGTTCAGATGAGTATACAAATTTTTTAGGACCTAGACAAACACATGCACTTAACCCTTGCAGTGTGGGGGTAGAAACATTCTGCCTGGAGTTCTGCTTGAAGTTCTGCTGAATTCCATCATCCAATCACGAGGAAGAAACAATTGATTTTATTTTTATTTTTAAATATCCTTGACACATGATTGGGAATACGCTAAGAGAAAAATTCCTGGCAAAGTTGCCATTTTCGCTCGCAAAATGCACAGCACTATTTGCCTTTGTTCAATCAATTTTGCTTATTGAGCAACTTAGGCGGAATGTGCTTGAAAGAAAAAACATTTTTTATATATGTTTTTGATGGGTGCATTTGGGGTAGTTCAAAGAGGCAATAAACTATAGAAGCTGTGCCAAAAAGGTGATCTTATGACAAGAGGGAGACATGTAGGCCTGGACAAACTATGTTCAAGGAGCCAGCTTAATATTAAAGTGACACTAAACTCAGGAATTAAATCTTAAAAATGCATTCAAGTATCTTAAGTATTAACAAAAATGTATCTTATTTGTGTATCACTCGGCTGTCACGTTCTGCCCCATAGACAAAGACATCACTGCACAATCCAGCCTAAAAGGTCATATAGGAAGATCTAAATATCATCTAAAGTCTATGAGGACCTTTAACACCTTCCCGACTGATGATGGGATTTTACAGTCACTATCGTTCACTTCCTTAACGACCGGTGATGGGATAATCCCGTCATGCGATTGTAATGTAGTCACAGCTCCAAGCTCACTCCCGTGGTGGACTACAATCTCACGTTTAGTTTACTTGTGTTGAGATTGTAGTCCATCCCGAGAGCGAGCTTAAAGCATTGACTATTTTACAACACACACAGGGAAAATGGGGAACAAAAGTAGCCACCCTCCAGAAGGAAGGACAGTGTCAGAACCAATTCAGAGATGATTTGAAGATCTACAGCCGAGTGATACACAAATAAGATACATTTTTGTTAAGAGTTAGGGTATTTGAATGCTTTTTTTAACTCCTGAGTTTAGTGTCACTTTATATATTAATTGTCTCCTTTTGCAGGCATCTTTTTAAATATTTTTTTAAAGTACGTTGCTTAAAGGCCCTTATAGACTTTAGATGATATTTAGATCTTTCTATTTGACCTTTTTTAGCTGGATTGGGCAGTGGTTTGATGTCTATGGGGCAGAACATGACAGCTCTGACTGATTGTTGTAACAAGAGTTCTTGTGTCACTAGACCCCCCCCCCCCCCGGTTTAGGGGAGAAACTGACCAAAAAGCCTGGAGTACACACATGTCCAACCATACTCTAATAGACATGTAAGCTGTGGAAAAATTCCTTTTGGATATTTCAGGATTCGGATCAGAAATTCAATTTGGTTCAGGTTTCGGGTTCGGACTAAATCTGTATTTCGTTAGTTTCGGATGAGTTTACGAATATTCATTGCGAGTTAAACAGAAAACCATATACAGATATTAATACTAAAGCTGAATCTCCTAGACCCCAATGGCATTCGGTATCCGAATTTCCGACTTGCATTTGAGAGCTCCCGAATGCCATTTGGGCCTGGGAGCCATATACATATATTACTAAAGTGGAGGCTCCCAGACCCGAATGGCATTCAGGATCCGAATAACTGAATTGCGGAATTTTTGTCATTTAAGAATTTCAAAAATTTGTGTTCGGAACCGTTTGGATGCATTAAACCGAAAAACACATCTGATTGGCCAGAAAGGTCACATGTCTGATTCAGTTTCTGACACATTCATACACATTCGGATGCATTGGGATTCGGAAATTCGGATGTGTCTGAATGCCCGAATTTTGGAAAATTCGCATGAATCTACAAAATGAATCATCTGTCTATACTCTAATGTCCATGGCCAGCTTTTGGCTTCATAGCCGTTCTTTCTATCTGGATGGACTCAGCTAATAAGCAAAATCAGGATCCAGATGGACGGCCCAGGAAAACCTGAGATTTCCCAAACATTACACCCGTATCACACACACGTTTAAGTAGAAGTACAGACATCTAGCGAGCCTTGCAGCTGAAACCATAAATGTAAGAGAGAACTTCATAACATCTCTAGATTGTAGAAAAAAAATTGCAATATGATTTTTAAGCTTTCTTTACCCTTTGGGAATTGAAACTGAAGTTTAAAAAAAAAAAAGCTGCATTTGGACTTGTTTAAACATTTCTCAAGAATAATTCTCTGTAAAGGAAGGGGAAAAGTTCAGCGTGCCTATAAAACAGAAAGTTTCCAATAAACCACAAAGCATTTCAGCTACCAGTGAAAACGGCTATTGGATTTGGTTAAAGGGGAAGATTACGAGTGGTTAGAAATGTCAATCGTTATGCCAGATCTCAGCCATTACATTGAACGTAAAGTAAAAAAAAAAAAGGCATTGAAAAGTTACCCTGTCCTTTAAATGTGAGGGTGGAGAGAACAGAGATTAGTTTAGAGGAACAGCGAGGTCCTCAATATACAAGTAATATTGCAGTTTATGTGCCAGGTACTGTGTCATTAGTAATGTATGTGGAGTGGCTGTTACAGATCTATTATGTTAAAGCCCCCAAAAAATCTTGATAAAAATCTTAAAAATTTAGCTGTATATTTTTACATCTATCATAGCAAAATGCTAGAAAAAAATGCAAACTTTTCTAAAACTTTTTTTACTAGCATAGTAGAAAAAACATAAACCCTGCACGGTACATAAGATCACTTTTTTATTGTCGTGTAGGCGCATCAAACATGCACAAACGTGCGTTCACGATACATGTACAAATATGGAACACACTTGTGTTGCCATTACTAGGTAATGGCACCCCAAATGCAGCCGAGCAAACGTGTTTTTACCCCACCACGTGACCGCGCACAAACGTGCGGGGAAAAAGACACGGAATGCCTGTCACCAAATTTTCCACATATACTATTTTTTCTGTGTTTGGTGTGCGTCCAGAGACCCAATGGGGATCAATGGCAATGCGTGCTACGGGAAGCAAAGTTGAGCAATCATGCATGAGCGCACATTCCCGCAACGCTGATTTCCACGACACCTTGGTGTCAGTGACGTGCGTTACCTTCGCTTCTTGGTGAGGCATTCCCCCATTCCGCCCCAGCACGCCAAAGCCCCGCCCATATTCCCAACGAAGCCCCACCCCCATCCCGCCGAAGCCCCGGCTAGTATAAAGGAGGGAGGGAGGAGACTGTCCCTCACTTGCTCGTCACTGCTGAGGCACCAAGATCGATCTCCTCAGTGGTTTCTTTTTTCTTTTTTGATTGAAGAGCTTGGACCAATGGCGCCTTGCCATTGGTCCAAGCCATCCACAGAGCTTACGCCTCTAGAGGCTGTGACAGCTCTTGCCTCAATAATTAGGTTGAAGAAGCAGTGGGGAAGCCCGCTGCCGTGTAACCTAACTACCTGTCAAAAGCCGGATGCAGCACTGCCTGTAATTAGCAGGCAGCGCTCCGTCCACGACAGGTTACACAGTGGGAAAGCTTTCCCTGCTGTGTAACCTGTTACAAGCTGCTCTGAATGGAGAAAAAGCTGTCAGCTTCAGACTTGAAGCTGACAGCTTTTTCCTCCATACTAGGTGAGGCTCTGGGGTTGATTTTCTAACCTTATAAACACACCACGAACATGTATACACCTCTGTAGTGTGTTCCCTCCCAGCATGATCTATGGGTGGAATCTAAACACCTTTGTAATGTGTACACACCCAGCAGGTGTGTTGTGCAAAGCCCTGAAGGAATTACAAGGTGATGTTGGGTAAATTAGCTCTATGTTGTGTTGCTTGCGTTGATGAATGCAGGAATGTAAATGCATGAGCTAACCATTTTTGTCTAAACTGTGAAGCAGCATTATATATGCATCATGTGCATGATTTTTCCATATATGGCATTAGTGTAAATATGCTTTTAGAGACTTTTTGGTTGATAAATACGTTTTGCTGTGTGAAAATCACACGCACCTGGTGCGTGTGTTTAGGTTAGTAAATCACCCCCCTGTCTCACCTGCCTCCCCTGACCGCACGTCCCTGCTTGGTGTGAACGGGGCCCTAAGCCTTGCAGTATTCAGTGATACCTTTTCTTTTGTACAAATAGCAGACTACAGTCTGTGTCCACATATTTTTTTAAAAATGGAAAAAGGAATGCCTAGTTATATTTATTGTATTCTTGTTTATTATTTGCACTAACACGTTTTTATTTCACCAAGTAAATATAAATTAGGGCATTCCAATATTTCATAAATGCCATTTGCATGTAGCGCTATGTAACAAAAATATGGAAACATAGAAAATATGAAACTATATTAATAAAGCATAAAACTATATTATTTAGTATAGATCTATATTTGTCTCAAGCATGTTTAAAGTATATTTCTAATTTGCAGCCAAATTGGCATAACACCCATTTTATATTTCTTTCTTATGTTCCCATTCACATAGCATAAGCTAAAAAAAATATTTAAAAAATGCTTCTTGCAGTTTAAATTGCTTTTACTTGGGTTAGGGTTTTAGGGGGTAACATTTCTTCTTGCTTCTCTTTTTTTTTTTTTATGTGAGAAGGAGCTGCCAGGGGTGAGGGATTTGAGATGGCTTGTCCATTGTATGTTAATGAAGCTTATCAGAGAAACACAATCTTCACATTTAAGTTCTGTCTTTCTATATGGACAGATCACTTTGAAGGTGCTGAGAAAAGCCTGCAATCAGCCATCTTGCCTGCTGCAACAAAACGACTAAAAGGTAAAAAAAAAATATTTTTTTAAAGTAATTTTTCAGTATGCTGTGTGAATAGGAACACATATTAAACATGTAGATGGGTTTTCTCAAATATGATTGCAAATGTGGAAATACACTTTAGATTCACTAACTATTGACTGACTCACTATCTCAGCTGGAAGTCTGCTCCAGGCTGTCAACTAACATTATTCGTTTTTTACTAATTGTAACAACTCTCTGGAGTTTTTTCTATGATTGTTGTGCTAAAAATAAACCTGAATAACAGAAAAGATCAGGTTACACAGATTATTGAATAACTCGCACAACTTCCCCCTCCTGCAGCAAAAATGAAAACGTCTTAATCGGCCAGCTCACAAGGTTTTCCAGCAGGCATGTAGGCTGTTCTGGGCTTTGCTGTTAGAACTCCAAACCTGCTATGTAAACCTGCAATCATGGATGCACCCAAACTTTTATTTGCAAAATAATAATTGAAAGCTTGTGATTTAAAATATGATATAAAACATCGGCTTGACATAACAAAATCTATTAATTTGCCAAACCTCCTGTTTCTGTCACATAGAATCAGAAGAATAACATAATTGCAATGTTTCACCAGAATATTTATATGCAAATGTATCTGATGTGTGAAAAATGTATTATAAAGTTAAAGATGAATAATATTTTAGATTGGTTTGGATAAATATATTTAACAGAATTAAAAAACATGTGCTTCTCCAATTTGTCTCTTCATGGAATAATGTTTTCCTTACTTTGTATAATATTCTCTCCGTTGCATTTAATTGGTGTCTGTGATTGCCCTCAATATGAGAGAGATGTCACCAGCGCACCAAGTTCCTTCAATAATCAATCGTGGATTTATTGAAAACTCATGTCAAAAACACAAGCTCTTTCAGGGCCGCACAGGGTCCCTTCATCAGGCATAGCAAATGAAGGGACCCTGTGCGGCCCCAAAATCGCATGTGTTTTTGACATGAGTTTTCAATAAATCCACGATTGATTATCCTTGAAGGAACTTGGTGTGCTGGTGACATCTCTCTCATATTGAGGGCAATTGGCGGGACCATCCGCAATCATTCCGAGCACCCTTCCCTGACTACGAGACTTTCCAGTAAGGAGTGCAACAAGCCTTCTCCATCATATTGTGATTGCCCTCATCCCCAGCACCACCAACAGATTCTGTATTTTTTGGGCCACTGTTTCCAAAAAATATACAGTAATAAAAACAAAAACTGTGAGGGTTTTCAGGTACATGAAATGTTGTTTGAGGGCCCAGTCACACCATATCCAGTGCGTTCCGGGGTGTGGTTCGAGCCCACTGGATCGCATAGATCAAGCCAGGCAGCGTTCTGTGATGAAAGGGGGCATGTTGGTGCCATTCATGTCAATGACATGGCAGACATCGCCAGCACCGCAACGCGAGGTAAAGGAATGCCCTCCGTTCCGGTGCAGGGCGATCTGAAAAAAGTGCATGCAGCTCCATTTTTTTTCTTTGATTCATTTTTAATTATAATAGGAGTACTGTCGCACATTGGGAATTTGATTTCTAAATTTGCCACTCCGTTCCCTATGTAAACAACCAGAAACTACAGTTATCTGGCACCTACCAATCCGTGGGTGCTGAATAACTGGGAGTTCACTGCACAATAAACTCCATCGTGAATGCGAAAATTGTAACGCGATTGATCGCAACCCAAGGAGCACCTGTAGATAGATATAAATAGATATAAAACAACAGTTTTAAAACTAAAAAAAGGAAAATTTATTTAAACACAAAAAAATGTAAACTGCAAAACTGGCCCCAAACCATTATGGGTTATTTTTAAAAGTAAACTTGTGATGTGTTGAAATATAAATAGATTTTAGTTGTAGTGCAGGAGCCTTAGAGTGCCATATCTTACAACTACAGTGCCACCCTTCAGGTCAACACTAGGTTTACTTTAATCCTTATGTGTGGTACAAATATTTGTTTGGACTCGCTGGCATCAAACCGTTCAGAGTTGCATAACATACAGAGAGATCCATGTTGTGTTTGTGTGTGCAATAATAAAGATTTTTAGTGCATTTTTATAGAAAATTTTATTTTGGGATGTACAAAATCACCAGCACCGTCTTTTTGTTCTACAGTTTCTGGCTGGTGGGAGAGCTGGCAGGGTGCTAGGATAAAAAATATCCTAGCACCTTGTCCCTATGCTTTTCGGAGGAGTTATGCAAATATCAAAAATGCCTTGATAGTTGGATGTCAGTCTGGAGGAGAGGGCATTCCTAGGCAGGCAGCATTTGCATGCAAACCGCCCTAGGTAGCACCCACATGTGACGCTGAGCCTCCATGATTGAAAGAAGGCTGGGGAGGAAAAATCTACATGATGCTGAATGTCCTACAGCAAGGAAATGAGACGGGCTCTATGTGACTTGCTGCAGCTTCTAATGCACATAGTAAGAAATTAGAGTAAGCTATTCCAGTCCAGGAGAGGAGGCGGTACAACTGTGCAAGACTGGAGGGAAGGTCGGAGTTCAGCTTTAAGTGTTAGGGTTACCCTAAAGGTTAGGTTTGGGGGCTGGGCATTTCAGAGAAGACTTTTTGTTACGCATTTTCTGTGCCCCATACTGAACATCAGCATTTAGGATTTTCTAAGCTGCCCGATTACTTTTTCAAGAGTGGTCATGTGGGATGTCTGAGGGTCCCCATACATGTCAAGCAAACCGCAATGAGCTTCCTGTATAGGGAAAGTGATTTTTTTCAAACCTCCATTCTTATGATAGGATATTTAATGTGTTACATCACAAAACAACTGCGTCTGACTTTTAAAATATGCAACAAAATTTCAAGGGTTTTCTAAGGAGATGTCAAAGTATCAATTTCTGGAGTCCATCCATGTACTATTTTATTAGCTTTCATTTTTGGATCCATTTTTAAATACAGGAACATGATTATGCTCATCCTTAAAATGGATTATATGTATTGAAGTTTACAGACCCATAAAGTATATTAAAGAAAAAAATAAAAAAGATTTTGGCACTAATCGTTATCTTCTTCTCTACTGTATCATTTCCCTTTGTTCCACACAAAATAAATCAGAGCCATGTACTCCAGACAGACGGGGGAGAGGGAAGGATTTTAGGTGGACAAAAGTAACAAAATAAGAAGTTTTCTGACAAAACTGCGATTTATTCTTTTTGCCTTATCTTTGGGTTTAGGAACAAGAAATATGTTTGGCGTAACATGCAGTGAAAGAATATAGGGAGTCATGAGTCAAACTGCTGCTTAGTATAACATAAGACACGTCAAGGGTTTGATGTATCCCACTTTGTTCTGAGATTTTATTATTATTTCTCACCTTGCTTACTTTATTTACCACCTGAGGTGGCCAGGAGAAGCTGAGCCATTACCCAAACCCAAGTTGTCTGCGGGGGGGGGCGTCTGAGGCTGCCCTCATTGTGGGGATACCCCTTTTTTTTACAGGTTTTTGTTTAGCACCATATATTATACATTCAAATCAGTCCCTGGAGGTTACAATCTATGGTCCCTATCTCACATGCATACATACACACCAATTAGCCTTCCAGCATGTCTTTGAAGTATGGGAGGAAACCTGCACCAGGAAAACATGCCAACTCCATGCAGATAGTGTCCTGGTCAGGATTGGAACCTACCACCCAAGTGCTGAAAGGCAGAAGTCCTAACCACTAAGCCACTGTTTATTTTTAATGAATCTGTTCTCATACCATTGATTTACTTTCATGTCATTCCGTAAAGTGTATCTAAAGCCAAAAATATTTTTTTTAGTTTAGGAGGGAGCAAGGAAGGCGCAAGAATCCCTATCAGGTTGTTATTGCTGTCTGTTAGATAGACAGAAAGTAATGGTAAATCCAAAATGTTACAGTTGTCACTAGAACAGGAAGTTAGAAGAAATCCACTCACTTTTGAGAAATGTCTTATGGTCATGTGGCCATATAAGCTCAATTATATCACTAGCATCCATTCCCTTTGCGTGTGGATCTGGAACTGGGAATCACTTGTTCTACCTGATGAAGGGGGTCCAGCGAAATCCCGAAATGTCACATTGAGTGTATCACATTATGCTGCTCATATGTCAATAAACAGACGTATTTGACTTGCTATTGGAGTGCCGGTGTCTATATATTTCGTTTGATATTGACCACGATTGCCAACCATCGACAGCCGCAGCACCCATACTCATTATCTTTGGAACGGCGGTTTCGAGTGCAATGGGTTCATGGACTTTACTCTAGAACTAGGAATGGCCCAGGTCCAGCTGATTGGGCATGCACTGCTCCCTAACTTCCAGGTTTGGATGAGTTCAAGGTTCAGACCAAACTCTGCAGTCATCCATAAAGGATTGTCCATAACATATCCAGTGGACTTGCCTGTAAATCACGAGCCACTGAAGTACAGCTGAAGATCTCTTAGCAATATAGTTTTGCAGGCTTAAATGGCCCACTTGGTGCCACAATTCACTTTGAGCTGGAATAATGATCTGGGAGAAGAGAGCTGCGAAGGTACATAGTAATGGATAGGAGATTGGCCTGAGATTGTTGAGGTCGGTAGGGTCCAATGATGGTTTTTTGGGTATTGGGGTGAATGACCCCTTTTGCCACTCAGGTGTTACACCAGTCATTCAAAAAAGACCTTCAACCCAAATATAGTCTCCCAAGTGGCCAAACTTAATAACACAAGCCTGTAAGACGGGAGAGGCTGATCACATGAAATGTGTTGACTGTATAATTTTACTACTTTGCTAAAAAGTCTGGAACCAAACCCCTTTTATGTGTGTCCTTTCACTTGAGGTGCTCCTCACCACACTTCCTCAGAAGCAGTTCAGGTCTGGGAGATCAATGTTCCAGCAGCACCTCCATTAGTGGAGGTGTATAAGCAGAAAATATCAAAAAGGTTTGTTTTGCCAATACTGGGGCAACTACTAGCAAGAAAAATAAATCTGGTTTTACGAATGGTTCCCATATATTTCATTTAGAAAAAAGGGTTCCCCATCAATAGACCATGGATGTCGATTCAATATTTATGAGTATTAGTACCCTGGATATAGAAACTTTTTTCTGCCATGAATAGTATACACTTTATTACATCTGAACTAATTTACTGTTATTAGCACATGTCATTGTATGCAGGCACTTTGTATGCAGCCAGTCACCTAAACTGGTATCTGTACATGCTCAGAAAACCGCCCTGTCCGCTTTCATGACATCACTCATTGCTAATGTGTACCATAGACTAAGGCCTAGTCAATAAATAAGCCTAGATAAGAGGAGCATGTAGCACACTTGTAAGTTGTTTTAATAAAGTTGTTTCCTGTAGAAAAGGTCAACAGGGGGTTGAGGATAAACTTGATGGACTTTTATATCTTTCAAAAAGCATTAACCATGTGCAGTTGGATTGCAACGCAGATGCCTTAAAAAAATAAATTGAAGTTGTTTCCATTGATTTGTGAAGTGCACATGTATGTCCCAGTCTTTGAAGATGGGATATCTCTTTTCCAGATTTCAATAATTGCAGTGGCGCTACACACTGCAGAGAGCCTTTCAGAGATTAAGGGTGAACTTTTAAGAGATTAAGAGGATTTGTGGTCTTAAACCCAACCAGCAGTGCTCTACGTTTAAGTGTGTCATTAAATCCTGTTATTATTTTGTGTGGCTGTTGAATATCAGAGGTTCTATCACTATTCATAAGGCAATTATACAACCCCTCATCACGCCGAAATGAAAATTTGACACAGATAGGGATAATATTTCATCGTAGGCGGAACGGGCAGAACACTAGAGGCTTTTTCAAGTCTTCTCAATGGCACAATGCCTGATATACCATGTAAGCTGTTCTTGTTAGGATAGAAGGGATTATTAAATTTTTAGTTAAGTTTGAAAGGATATTCAGAGGAACTGAGTATTTGCATGGAGATCATCGGCAAAATATATAAACCCAATCCCAGTCCCAGGCATATGTTGGTTTATTATCAAGGCAATTGGTTCCAACCTAGGTGGTTATGAACTAAGTGCAGCTATAAACGAGGGTCGGAGAGTTAAATGGTAATATCAAAAACGATTTTTATTAGTTAGAAATATACTTGACTATAAATAATTGTGTACACATAATCGAATGCACAGTATAAACCCAACGATGAAAAATACCAGCTAAAAAGTTCAAGTGGATAATAGCTCAAGGACTCAGACAGACCGGTTGGAGTACGAATGAACCGTGAGTAAATGTTACTCGAGTTTAATCATGTCACACACAGATTGGAGGTATAATCCCCTAGCGTGATCATAACTCAGCGGCAACCAGTATATAAATTCACCGGGTCATACATTATATATCCAGCTATATCTCACTTGAATCTCTACAATCAAGTTCAAATAACACCATATATATATACACCTCCGTCACACGAAGACGTGAAAATCTAACTAATTGGACTAAACACCTAGGAATCTTGCCTTTTTAATAACGCCGGGCAGTTCATATAACCAATTGAATATCCTTTTGATTCATCAAAGCCCCCCCTTTTTTGCTACTCACTTTTTCCTCATTTGAGGACCACCAGATGTCATTAATGGCACTGATCAGCTGGCTCCCCCTGTGTGTTTGAACAGGGGAATGTATGTATGGATTGTTGCAATAATCTTTTAATTAACTGGTTAGGTGGTGGGTTTATACTGTGCATTCGATTACGTGTACACAATTATTTATAGTCAAGTATATTTCTAACTAATAAAAATCGTTTTTTATATTACCATTTAACTCTCCGACCCTCGTTTATAGCTGCACTTAGTTCATAACCACCTAGGTTGGAACCAATTGCCTTGATTGTTGTCTTTTCTGAGCAGCTGAGGGTTGTTTGCTAGTCAGTGAGAGAAGTAAGGTCAATTTTGACCAATATAGGGAGTGGAACTCTGGGTACACCATTTCTTCTTTTTTTTATATGTGGGTTTATTGCTTCTACCAAAGTAAAACAGTTATGAATTGTTAGGAGAACACATAAAAGAAGCAGCACACCTCCATGGCTCAGGGAAAGAAATGAGCCGGGTGCTTGCTGCTGGGAGCACATCCTCTCTCCAATATGAACCCGTACAAACAAACGTAAAGCTGGCCACACAGAAGATTCCACTGGGATAGTTTATTGGAGCTTGTACAACATGCCTGGCATCCCACCACAGGTCCACCCCCACTGATGATTTTCACCCAATCACAGGCTTAGTAATAGATCCTTGGTTGTTTGGATCCTTGAAGGCAATTGTTTAGGTGGGAGTATGTCCTCGCTTCGATACAAGCCCATACAAACAGAAGAATAGCTGGCCAAACACCAGATACCCCGGGGATAGTTTATTGCTTGTACCACATCACTGGTGTTCCACCCAAGGTCCACTCTCTGAAACATTTCACCCAATCACATGCTTAATTGTAGAGCATAAAAGGGGGTGGCCCTTGAGTGGGACACCAGTGATGTGGTACAAGCTTCAATAAACTATCTGGTGTGCGGTTAGTTATGAATTCCTACTTTAAATAATCTAGTGACAATACATAGTTCTACTAGGGTCCAGCAGAGAACATTGGCCTTGTGTGGTATTGTGGGGTAGGTACAGTAGTGACCAATAGGTGCCACTTTAATGTTAAATGTAAAATGTATTATTTGTTAAGGTCTTACCAATTCATTTGTTCAGTTTTTACCAGGCAGTAACATAATTCAGCTGGCCCAGTGATCTGTATCGCCAAATGCTAAACACCTAGAAGTACCGTATATAGAGAGTCTTTAAATCAAAGGTAGGCAAAATCTGGCCCTCCAGTTGTGGTAAAAATACAAATCCCATTATGCATCTGCTCCTCAGAATCATGCCTATGGCTGTCGGAGTCTTGCAATGCCTCATGGGATTTTTAGTTGGATCAGAGATGGAGGGCTGGAGTTTGCCTAACCCAATATAAACCGATTGAGGCCCTACGTACAGTCTGGAAACATATAAAAGGTTCCTGAAAATGTAGAATTTTTCTACATTTGCTGTTTCTTTGCACAGATGATCCAAAAGGACCCTAAAATCAGTCAATCAACCCACATTTTCAAACACTGCTGAATCTTTCATTCCATTATATAGGAAAAAACGACTGCACCACCCTTACAAATCTTAGGGAGATCTAACCCACAGCTGTAAATACCCAGGAACGCTTTAGTAGAACATGGGCCTGTTGGATTGCCTACACAAGCACAACATCTTACCTGGACATAATGTCACTCAACCTAAACATTAAAGGAGAACTATGAGGTGAGTGCTTTTCACTCACCTCATAGTTCTAGCCGACCTGTGACAATGAGACTGTCACAGGTCGGCTCAGTAGATCGGGAGGTGAGCGAACACATACCGGCATTCGCTCACCTCTCGATCCTGCAACGGCTCTCTGGCGTGACAGGGGAGGGGCTGGATTCCCCCCTCCGATCCGCCAGCGCTGACTGGCGGAACGGACGGGGGAGGGGGCGGGTACAGCTGGCACTGCCTCTAGATAGGCAGAGCCAGCTGTCAGTCACGCAGCTGGGCGGATCCCGGCATAATTGTCGGGATCCGCTTCAGCTGCGGCATCTCAGTATACAGCGAGCAGCAGCTCTCGGTATACTGAGCCGAGGGTGACGGGAGGACGCTAGTTCTCCTTTAAATGCTTCCTGATTGAGACTTCCAACACTTATGAAGTGACATAATTAATTCCTGTGGGCTGAGATCTGGTCTATATGTTCATTACTCTCACTTTTCTTCATTCTTCTTCTCCTTTACCTTCTCCCATAACATTTTCTTTTCCCTCTAATATATCTAAAATGCCGTAATTGGGATTCTCCTGACAAGACAGAACAATGCCTTGATACTATTTAAACATTGAATAACAATTAGTCTTTAGGTGATTAAGGTAATGTGAGTTACATATTTACCCCAAACTATTGTTTACTGACAATGTCTATACTATAAATGTATATTTGTTACTTCTTAAAACTTAATAAACTTATTAAACAAAAAATGTATCTAAACCCAATAACTTTGATTTTTTTTTTCTTACTAAATATATAACTGTCATTAAATGAATCCCTATTGATCCTGACATTAAAATCCTTGTTCAGCACTTCCTGTTATGGGGTGAAAGTTGGGCTCCTGCTTTGTCACCTTATCACAATGTACAAAAATCCCACAGAACAACAAGTGGCAGAAAAGTTGCACGATCTGGGCCAAGTAAATGAATCTTAAAAAAGTTCATCAATATTTGGTGCAATGAAGGTATGCAGCATTGCACCAAGAGGATGATGATGCAAGACAGTCAAGATCATGCTTCCGGCATCTAATAAACTATACGTGATGCAAAATAATAATTAAAAGCCAAAATAAGATGTGCCATGCAGCAATTTGCATTCCTCTACTCCCACCAATTATTGGTGACCAGACCCATTGTGCAGGCATGGTCCACTGTTGTCACTAGCAGGAATCCTGACAGATGCCCTTCCCTACTATATCTAAAACTACACAAAAAAAAGCTGCCCACTGGAGAAATTCAGCCTCTCTATTTGTCTTGGGGACCACTGTTACTTGAACAGAAAACAGTAAGTAATTCAAAAGTTTACAGTTGTTGCTGCAACAGAAAGTGAGGGGAAATCTCTCAATGGGAATACCTGCTCCAGTTACAACTAAGAAGGGATATCCCCTTTCCTCCCACTTCCTGTTGTGTTTCCAAGGCAGAAAATAAAAGGACAAAAATGACAGGGGTTTTAACCTTTTCTATTCAAAAGTATGAAAAAACGTTTTGGCTATACATACAGCATATAAAGCAGCCACAGCCCTTCCCTGCCAGAGGGACCCTTGCTCTCTTTGAGGTAGCAATGGTCTGTCTGCAGAGGTCCAGCATGCCCCTTGTTGACTCTCATTTTAGCTATCTATATGAAGTAAAACTGAGCGATGGACACCTTTAAAGTCATACTAGTACTAGACATGAGCTCAGGTTTGTACCAAACCGGTTCCGAACCTCTTCCAAACATGCATGGAGCTACTCCAAAAACACAAGGAAGCTCCTTACACTGCTGCAAGGGAATTCCATGCCCATAAGCAAAGGGCCTTGTGGTCATATAAGTGAAATGACATCAGCACGAGCATCCCACCCCTTTGCTTAAATGCAGCCCACAGCTGATTGGGTGGGCAGCCAACAGCTGATTAGCTAAAAGTACCTATGGCACTTCCTTGTTTAGGGGAGCTCTGGGTCAGTCTGGGTTTGGTGCCAACCTTAGCCCATCCCTTTAACTGCAGCTTTGTGGTGAGGAAAGCATCAGCCCCCAGCTGATTGGGCAGGAGGCCCATGGCACTTTCATGTTCTGAGGAGCTCATGTTCAGAACAGGTTGGGTGCCAACCTTAGCTCATCCCTAACTAACACCTAATAGTAATACTAATACCTAACTAGTAATGATGATCATTGCTGAGTCCGGCCTATAGCTCTGCAATCAGAAAGCCCATGCTGATTTACTCTAATGAATTGGTTAGTATGGCCCTTTCCTTTCTAGGAGCTGAACAAAATCTTGTGAGTCAACGTTCTCTGTGATCCAAACGGCTGGTCCCATTACACTCCACATTACAGAATCCAAACCTCTGTTTCAATGTTTCAATTTACTGCTCACTCCAAATGCAATTTTGTTTTTGTTTTTTGATTTACTGTACCCTGAGTTTTTCATTGTTGTGTTTCTGTAGCTTGTAACTGCCGTGAAATCATTGGCCGGGGTAATATTAGGGAGGCATTATGTAAGGGAAAGTTTGTTGCTAACTCAGAAACCTATGTTATGCCTAGCGCTATAAAGTTGATTTTCAGTACCCTATTGGGAAATTAATATAGGTTTATGAGTTCACTGCAGTTCTTGGATAAACATCATAACTTTTAATGATGGGAAACATCGGCGTAAGTGATGCAAGAAAGAAAATCTGATTGTTAGTCCGGTGTGGAGGGATTGTGTTGAAAATGGATGTTGTGCTGGCAATCTTATAAAAGAATAGAAATGTGGATAAAATATTTTCTTTTATGGGCTAAATGAACACCGCTAGCAATGGGCCGCATAATTGTTCTGTTCTTAATTGCAGTAACGCTTTCCCTTATGTGACTACTTATGTTTTGATGCAGTTTATGTTTTACTTCTTTCTCTCTGCTGACTTCAGTTCATGAGAAAGCCAATTATGCCTGTTTAGGAATTCTCTAAAACAAGGGTACTTAACCGGGAATAAAGGAACCAAATGATGGGGGTATGGATCTCTAAATAATAAAAAAAATTTGATAAAGAATTCTCTGTATTATTGAGCCTGAAATTAAAGTGGAGAAATCAACTACATGTGTCAGATGACATGCATATAGCATCGTAAGTACCTGGCCCTCCATTCTGTGATTTGATTGCACAACATAGAGCACAAATATCATCGGTTGTGCCTAGCTTGTGTGTTTGTAATTTGCCATCCATTTAAAAAAAAATATATATAATAAAATCCTTATTTTTTTTTATAGCTGTGCTGTTCCCAAGGCCGTCCCAATATGATATCTGAGGCCGTAGAGCCTCCTCTCGGGGGGATGTGCTCTTAGTGCGATCCCGCCTTGCTCACTGTCACTGGTTGCCAGGAGCTTAGTGGAGAACCAGCTAGAGCATCCCAGTCAGCTCTCTTAGCAACCTTGGACACTGTGGCCACCCCTCTGTTGCCCCCCACACACACACACCTGCTGCCCCCCCCAATGAGATGCCCTCTGAGGCACCCTGGTTGTCCCTAGCTAACCATAGGTACAAGCTTTGGACATCTTTGAAGTCATGCTAGTACTAGGCATTTATCAGGTTCGGACAAAACCCAGTCCGAACTTGATTTCATCCAAACATGGAAGAAGCTCCTCCTAAAACAGATGGAAGCTCTTTCTATGGGCACCAGGGAATTTCCCACCCACAGCTGCACATAAGAAAAGGGGTGGAGTGCAGAGACATAACTGACCCCATATATGGCTACATGGCTTAATGGCATTTACCTACTATGGCCATGTGGTTGAATAAGGTAAATGTCATCAGCACTAGCGTCCTGTCTCATTGTTTATATGCAGCTGCAGGACATGGAATGCCCCGGCCTGCAGCTGATTGAGCGGGAGGCCAATGGCACTTCAGTGTTTGGAAGAGCTTTAGACCTGAGCTCATACCTAACTAGCACCTAATAGGACTTGTAATGATGATCATTATGTCAGGGAATGTGAGTGTGAAGGACATATTGGGCAATCTATTAGGGTCTGTAATCTATAAAAGATTAAAGTTATTCTCTATACCATAAATATATACTATATACTATAAAGTTGTCTCTATACTAAAATTTTAGTGAAAAGGCATACCTGTAAAAGATGAAAGCACATGTGCACAACTCTTACCCTGAGGCTGCTGAACACCACTCTGGTCCTGAAGAATGTTCCGTCAAAGTCCACTGGGAAAACAACACTTCCTAGAAAGTTAATTGCTGTGGTCTCCGCAGCTTTCACTGGTTCCTCTCTATGACATCCACCTCACTACAGAAGACAGAACAGGCGTGGAGGTCAGCAAAGGAGACTGATGATCCCAGAAGTTCCAATTTTCCTGCAAACGTAGGGTGGAAATTTTCTGCATTGGAGTGATGCCCAACAGCCTCAGGGCAGGAGAGGTAAACATGCACACTCGTGTTTTATCTCAAGACACAAAATGCATTCTACCTTCTCTGTGCCCCTGCCAATCCTCCATGCAATCAAATTCCAAACATCAGCACATGAATAGAGATCCTTGTTAAAATGTCCTTTATTACATCACAACATAAAAGCAGTAACAAATTGCTGATGTGTTTCAACTTAAAAAATAATCATAGCTCCTTCCTATCCCACACTTAAAGTGACACTAAACTCAGGAGTTAAATCTTAAAAATACATGAGCTCATCCCTACTCCTGAAGGATATGCCCGGTCTTTGACCATCTCTTGTAGCATGTCTGTAGTCTATGACCATCTGATGTTGCATGCCCATATTCTCTGACCATGCCCTGTTCCATATTTGCAGTCTCCAACAGCTTTCTGTAGCATTTCTTTCACCTAAGGTGACACTAAACTCAGGAGTTAAATCTTAAAAATACATTTATGTACCTTAACTATTAACAGAAATGTATCTTATTTGTGTATCACTCGGCTGTAGATCCTCAAATCATCTCTGAATTGGTGCTGACACTGTCCTTCCTTCTGGAGGGGGGCTACTTTTGTTCACCATGGTCCCTGTGTGTGTTGTAAAGTAGTCACCGCTCCAAGCTCAGTCCCGGGATGGACTACAATCTCATGTTTAGTTTACTAATTTGTATTGAGATTGTAGTTTATCCCGGGAGTGAGCTTGGAGCGGTAATGTAACCCCCAACAGCAAAAAAAATCTGATTGGCTAGAAAACAGTCACATGTCCGATCTAGTTTTGTTGCAGCAGTGCCGTCCGTCCGTTTTTTTACTACGGGCGGACGGCAAGAGGTTAAAGAAGATTCGGACAGATCCGAACTTTCATTAACCTCCCTGGCGGTATGATTTTTTTATTTTTATTTTTCCTTTTTTCATTCTATTTTTTTCGTTTTTTTAACTTTTGAATCTCCCGCCGGTTCCACCCCCCTGCGACGCTCGCAAGCGACGGAACCCGGAAGACAGAAGCTGGCATTGGCCGTGGGGCACAGCGCGGCTCGAGAGACAAGGTAAGAGATGCGCTGTGTATTCCCAAGTGTGGCTAGGGGGTTACCGCTTATGGTACAGAAAATTAACCCGGAGCCACACTCGGGAATACCGCCAAGGAGGTTAAAGGAACATTCGGATTAGTTCACATTCGAACACGTTAGAATTCAGAAATTTGAATGCATCGAAATGTGTGAATTTAATGGAATTCGTACGAATATCCATTCAGAACAAAACAAAATTTAACATCTATCTACTGTATCTATCTATCTATCTATCTATCTATCTATCTATCTATCTATCTATCTATCTATCTATCTATCTATCAATCTATCTCTGTCTAATAGATAGATAATGAGAGAGATAGATAGATAGATAGATAGATAGATAGATAGATAGATAGATAGATAGATAGATAGATAGATAGATAGATAGATAGATAGATAGATAGAATTTGCTTTTATATTAACAGCTAAAAAAAACATTTTGAAGAAATGACGGTGCAGATGTTTTATTTTCTCTGAAAATATCCCGCTGACTTCTGTAAGTGGAAATACGCTTTTCTAATTTCTCGGTCCAGCCAGCCGGTGTTAGAATTACAGATACACATTAGAAGCCGCTGTTTGTTTTTTTCTAGCACATTCTGGGCCGTTCATTTCCATCCTTGTTTAATTGCTTAAGGGAAAGATCGGCTGGCCGTAACACACCCGGCTTCACAAGCCCACAATGTGCGCACTCATCGTTGTCAGCTCAGGCTTCGTAGTAAAGTAAACCTGTCAAATTGAGCTAATGATGAAAAAATACATAAGAACAGGTTGTCTATATGAAAGAAAAACTACAGAGCAAAACATTAGTGGATCCAAAGATGAAGTCAGCTGAAGTTATGTTCAGATCTTGGCTTTTCCTGTAAAAGTCATGCTTGTCCCACCCATCTTCCAGCCAGCCACTCGTTGGGTCAACAGAGCTGCTTGTTACAGTAAAGCTCCAATAGGAATGCTCTTAAGAGAAGAGAGGGGTGTGGCTAAGACTGACATTTATAAGTGAATGTTAAAGGCTAAGTTTACATTTTACGCCATGGTTTATGTTATACCCATAATAATAGTAATAATAACAATACATCCACTTTTTTTATTTTATGGATATGGATACATGTGTTATTTGTTTATTTAAAAGGTGGAATTTACCTTTAATATATATAGTATCTCCCAGAAGTGAGTACACCTCTCACATTTTTGTAAATATTTTATGATATCATTTCATGTGACGACACAGAAGAAATGACACTTTGCTACAATGTAAAGTAGTGAGTGTACAGCTTGCATATCAGTGTACATTTGCTGTCCCCTCAAAATAACTCAACACACAGCCATTAATGTCTAAACCGCTGGCAACAAAAGTGAGTACACCCCTAAGTGAAAATGTCCAAATTGGGCCCAATTAGCCATTTTCCCTCCCCGTTGTCATGTCACTTGTTAGTGTTACAAGGTCTCAGGTGTGAATGGGGAGCAGGTGTGTTAAATTTGATGTTATCGCTCTCACTCTCTCATACTGGTCACTGGAAGTTCAACATGGCACCTCATGGCAAAGAACTCTCTGCGGATCTGAAAAAAAGAATTGTTGCTCTACATAAAGATGGCCTAGGCTATAAGAAGATTGCCAAGACCCTGAAACTGAGCTGCAGCACTGTGGCCAAGACCATACAGCGTTTTAACAGGACAGGTTCCACTCAGAACAGGCCTCGCCATGGTCAACCAAAGAAGTTGAGTGCACGTGCTCAGCATCATATCCAGAGGATGTCTTTGGGAAATACACAAGAGGTTGAAGGGGTGGAGGGTCAGCCTGTCAGTGCTCAGACCATACGCCGCACACTACATCAAATTGGTCTGAATGGCTGTCGTCCCAGAAGGAAGCCTCTTCTAAAGATGATGCACAAGAAAGCCCGCAAACAGTTTGCTGAAGACAAGCAGACTAAGGACATGGATTACTGGAACCATGTGCTGTGGTCTGAGGAGACCAAGATACACTTATTTGGTTCAGATGGTGTCAAGCTTGTGTGGCGGCACCCAGGTGAGGAGTACAAAGACAAGTGTGTCTTGCCTACAGTCAAGCATGGTGGTGGGAGTAGGGAGTGTCATGGTCTGGGGCTGCATGAGTGCTGCCGGCACTGGGGAGCTACAGTTCATTGAGGGAACCATGAATGCCAACATGTACTGTGACATACTGAAGCAGAGCATGATCCCCTTCCTTCGGAGACGGGGGCGCAGGGCTGTATTCCAACATGATAACTACACCAAACACACCTCCAGTGGAATCACTGCCTTGCTAAAGAAGCTGAGGGTAAAGGTGATGGACTGGCCAAGCATGTCTCCAGACCTAAACCCTATTGAGCATCAGTGGGGCATACTCAAACGGAAGGTGGAGGAGCACAAGGTCTCTAACATCCACCAGCTCCGTGATGTCGTCATAGAACAGTGGAAGAGGACTCCAGTGGCAACCAGTGAAGCTCTGGTGAACTTCATGCCCAAGAGTGTTAAGGCAGTGCTGGAAAATAATGGTGGCCACACAAAATATTGACACTTTGGGCCCAATTTGGACATTTTCACTTAGGGGTGCACTCACTTTTCTTGCCAGCGGTTTAGACATTAATGGCTGTGAGTTGAGTTATTTTGAGGGGACAGCAAATGTACACTGGTACACAAGCCGTACACTCACTGCTTTACATTGTAGCAAGTGTCATTTCTTCTGTGTCATCACATGAAATGATGTAATAAAATATTTACACAAATGTGAGAGGTGTACTCGCTTCTGGGAGATACTGTACATATGACTTCAGCTCCCAATTTCTGTGGTTGTTCTATTCATTATGACTTGCCGAGTTCACTAAATGGAACCTTAGTTTTGCGTATTTATATTATATTTTTAGAATGCAGTTATATATAAAGATAGAAATAGTAATTGTAATGTGAATGCAACTGATATAAGTACCCATGTTGTCCTAATATTAATCTCCCGTAATCATACAGATAACTAGTAACACAAAATAAATAGTGCTCACAATGACATCACCGGCTTTTCATGGCATCATACAATGGACACTAAAATGTTTTGTAGTTCGTTTTTTAAAAAACTTTTTTTTTTTTATAAAGAACACTTTAAGAGTGTACCCATGGCACCAGCTTTACAGAGCATTCTGGTCTTTCTAAAAATAAAAAACAGCAGTAGCTTCTTCCTTTCAGACTGTCTCTCTCTAACTGGGACTTCATAAGTAGCTATAAAGATTTGCACGATATTCTAATTATTCGAGTTTCACCTGTATATAGATCTATATAGATCTATATATATTTATATATAAGAATTACCCTTGACTACACCCTCAGCAGATGGATGGAGCTTAGTAAATACAATATATATTGGTTTTCGCACACTTATAGTGGAACAGTCCCAGTAAAATATATCCTGTACTATGTGTATTTTTCCCCTTTAAGGTCCCTTTAAAAGGTTAGTGTTAACATGCAGTCTATTATTTATTTAGGGACGGCGGCAATCTTTTGAGAGAGAATGAAGAGCATGAAAAGGTAATAAAACTTTATGATGTGTGTAATGTTAAAATTTATGTGAAGCCTTTCAAATATTACAACAGTGACATTGGGCAGTGCCCAGCTTTCTTCTAGAACACATGCCGCAGTCCCGTAGATGAGGTTACATTACAATGCAGTATGTGATGGAGATGGGTTTTATGACGATGGATCTGTAACTGTAAACACAAATAATTATTTCTGCAGGTTATGGAACTTCCCTTTGCCATATAAATAATTACAGTAGAACAACTTGCACAGTGCCCGCTGATGTGCAATGACAAGTACAGATGAGTTTGTTGTTCCAAAGAACAGTTTGGTTCAAAATTCATACAGTAAAGTGCAATGATAATATGCCAAGAGCAGGTACTCAAGGAAACCAAATTCTATCTTCCATCAAGGTGCTAGTGACCTTTTCTCTGGTACATAGTGGTCGGAATTCCAACATTTTTGAATTGTTACAGGAAAAAGAGGTGAGGGTAAACAGTCACATACCTGGGTGGAGACCAGTAAGGAGGGGAAGACTACCCTTGCAAAACTTGTCCAACTCCCCTGAAGGTGGCAACAGGCAGAGTGAAGACACAGGAGTGCACGAGTACCTGTGATGCAGATCCGTAGAAGTGCTGAGTGTGCAGACCAGGTAATGGCAGCTGCAGAATCTGGCTGGTCCACTGAAGGTAGCAGAGTACCAGAACAGGCAGAAGTCAGGAACACAGGCCAATGGTCAATAACCATTAGCAGTGCCAAATCAGTAGGCGTGATCAGGGTTTAGGTCACAAGACGAGTTCAAGCACACAGAAGCAGAAACAAGGTACCAAATCAGTAAGCAGAAGCATGAGTCACAAGCCAAGATCATCTTTCAGGAAACAGAGTAGCAGGTCGGGTCACGGGAGTACAGAACAAGCTGAGGTCCAGTCAGCAATGAGCTCCATGTAAGTTTAAATAGGCAAAAGATGGTAACTGCATTCAAATGTATAACCAGCATATGTAGCAGGGTGCACATGGGAAGGCTGACAACAATACAAAACATAGAAAGATCCCCAGCACACCTGGCAGCTAGCCTGCAACAAAACAAATAGCCCTGTCTAACAGTATGCGTTAAAAGCAGAGGTTTTAGTTGCACAAACATTTGGCCAAAAATATGTGGAAGCCACACTGCCATCATCAAGGCAACCACTGTAAAGTGTGGTCCTAACTCTATTAGTATGAGTCTCCAAGTGGTCCCAGCGTGCATTTTTTGTTGCTGGGCCTCCAGTATGTCCCTGCACCTTCTGAGGAGGAGTGGGCGGCCTCCTGGTACACCTGCATCTAATTTATCGACTGCATTAATATGCTTCCACTTAGAGACTCATACTTATAGAGTTAGGACCACACTTTACAGAGGTTGCCTTGACGGTGGCAGTGTGGCTTCCACATATTTTTGGCCAAATGTTTGTGCAACTAAAACCTCTGCTTTTAACGCATACTGTTAGACAGGGCTATTTGTTTTGTTGCAGGGTAGCTGGCAGGTGTGCTGGGGATCTTTTTGTGTTTTGCACGTGCACACTGAAGCTAATTGCTATGTGCATGACTCACAGTGTGTGCACATTTGCATGCATGTTTATGCACACATTTGTGTGCATGAACACCAGTTATGTTTGCCATTATCTTGTACAATGCACACAAGTTTGCACCTTTTCTGCTTCCCTGACCAACACTGTGCTGTCCTTTCACAAACCTTCCAATGGGGAAACCGATTCTGGTGACAATTGTCTAAGAGGCTATATTCCAAAGCTTCCCTTCCACTTCCTGCTTTGTCTGTGGGACATGAAGTGAAGACAAATCTCCCCAATGGGTCACCGGGCAGTGAAAAAAAAAGGAGTCCATTAATCAATAGCCTTTTTAACTATTCCCTACTCTATCTTAAGCAAAAATGAAATGTTTTGGCTTTACATATACTTTAACTGACTACAGTGAACAGGATTGTGACCAGGGCCAGATTAACATAGGGGTGGGTGGAGCTGCTGCTCCAGGCCCACTCCTGCAAATAGGCCCGGCCGACCCGGATCACCTCGGTATCCAGGCCAGTGACCGGCCACAATCAGGCAGCTGTGGCCCTCCTTTCAGGCATATTAGAGGGCCGCTTGCTGGTGGGGAGTGATTGGCCCTCTTATATGCCTGAATAAAGGGCCGCACTGACTACGCAGAGCGGCTACTGACCACCCACAGCCCTAACTGACCGCCCAGAGCCAATACTGAACACCTGGAGCCAGCACTGACTGCCCAAAGCCCGCACTGACCTCCCAGAGCCCACCAAAATCCTAAGCACAAGGGCCGTGATGCTCTTAATCCGGCCCTGATTGTGAATGGTTACTATCGGCTACTGCACTCGGAACAAACTTATTGCATTTTGTACTGCCTTGTTAAGCAAACCAGCATATGCATTAAAATGTACAAATCAAGTCTGAGCTGCAAACCAAAAACTTAGAACAAACTGTGAAATGCATGTCTAAATGAAACAAATTTCACTCATTCAATGCTTTCTTTATACAGTTGATTAACATTTGGCATCTCATGCAGGTTTACTAATTTCCACCTTAAAATTATATACTTTTCTAGTTTCTGCTTGAAATAGTCTGAAGTTTAGATTTTGGTAGTGTCAGCAAGTTTGGACCTAAAAGCACTTTGTACTGGCATGGTCAAGTAGAAAACAGAGTTGCCACCTTTAATTTTTTTGCAAGTAAGCCCCAAAATCAGCATTTTCAGCAAACACAAAATTGCTGTAACACCTCAGGCCTCGTCTGCAGTAGAACAGCCGTGATTGCGAGAATATTACAAAAAGAGATTTCTTAAATATGCTCCTTTGTGACAAACACCTTATAATATTCACATCTAAAGTTTCCTTTTGGAATTACTTTTGCGTCGAGTAATGTGTGGTTTCAGATGTTCTGCTCACAAGTCATACCCTGTTATGGATCTCCAATTACTCAATATTGCCTCTAAAATAGTTTAGGGAACTGTATCAGACAGAATTCTAGAGGCAAGGAGGCCAATGCTGAAACACAAAAGTGTTTATGGGTTATTGACTCAGCTGACTTAAAATTACTGGTAACTTCATCCTAACATGGGAATGTATTCCAACAGGCTCATGTAAAGCTAGTGCCGCATTAGTCTAGGGATAGAAATGTTTTCAATAGATAGATGGGAGGAGACGCTTCAAATGTCCTGCACTCAACTGGTTAGTAGTAGGGATGAGTATTGGGTTCGGGTCATGAGTTGACTGGTGGGGGAGCCTTTCAGCATCATTGGTTGCTTGAGAGAGGTTGGGCACACCAAAACAACCTTTGATGCTGCGGGGCCACTAGCATCTTAGCAACAAATGATCCTGAGCAAGCCATATAACATCATTGGTTGCTAAATTGCTTGCAGCCCCATAGCATGATTGGTTGTTAGGATGCAGATGGGCACACCAAAACAACCTTTGATGCTGCTGGGCCACCAGCATCTTAGCAACAAATGATGCTGAGCGGGCCATATAACATCATTGGTTGCTAAGTTGTTGGCAGCCCCACCGCATGATTGATTGTTACGATGCACGTGGGCACACCATAACAACTTTGACGCTGTGGGGCCACCAGCATCTTAGCAACAAATGACGCTGAACGGGCCAGACGCTGAACGGGCCAGATACTATCATGGGTTGCTAAGATGCGGGCAGCCCCACAGCATGATTGGTTATTAGGACGTAGGTGGGCACACGATAACTACCTTTGATGCTGTGGGGCCAATAGAATCTTAGCAACAAAATGACACTGAGCTGGCAGGATAACATCATTGGATGCTAAGATGTTGGCAGTCCCACAGCCTGATTGTTTGATAGGACGTAGGTGGGCACACCATAACAAATTTTGATGCTATGGGGCCACCAGTATCTTAGCAACTAATGATGCTGAGTAAGCCAGATAAAATCATTGCTTGCTAATTTGCTAGCAGTACCGCAGCATCAGTGGCTGTTGTGGTGCACCTACCTGCATCCTACCAAGCACTGATGCTGTCCGGACCAGGCCAGCGGGTCACACAGCGTCATTCTCAGCCTTAGACTCCTTGCTCTCGAAGTCCATGTAGACTTTGTGGTACATACTCTAGACTGATGAAAGAATGGGTCCCCAAAACATGTCCGTGGAGGTACCACTTTTTTGCAGGCTGCCTACTCAATGCCCCTATTTCTGGATGAGTTCCTGCCACTGATTCTTCTACCTCAGACTTCACATCAGCTTTAGTGCATCATTTGCACACTTCTCACTTCTCTTTTCTTGCCATCACTTGTGAGTGGATACTTATTATTGCTGAAACCTTGTGATCTGAGATTTGATAGGAATCACTTGCCTGTTCACACGCTTTCATCGAGTCATTACTTTCAGAATGCATTTTATTTTATAATTGTTATCTTTTCATTGAAAGTTGTTTTTTTTTTTGTGCAAAATCCAGTGTGTTCTGTTTCTCTTTTAATAGTTTAGAGATTTTTACAGCTAAAAATTAAAATCAGTAGAGTACTACTACTAATATAGTAGAGTGGTCTATTCAGTTGTATGCTAACTAACATTGCTACTGAATCAGTGGTAATGCTAGTAAAATCCAGATTTGGAGTATAACCAAGCTTCGGGCTTGTGTGCATCTGACATTTTCTTGCCAAACAAGTCAATGTGAATGCAAAAGCAACATGAAGCAAGTCAAAAGCAGCTTGAATCAACTTAAAAAAGCATTAGGCAACTCCTTGAACAACTTGAAGGCAAATCAAAACAACTCAAAAGTATATAATATTTCCCAGCCAACATCCTTCTGTTAAAAAAAAACTGCATGGAGTTCCCCTCAAAATCTATATCTGACCCTAATAAGCGTATAGAAACAGTACACATTGTTTACAAAAAATGTGTACTGTACCTTTATGAAAAAAAAATATGTCATACGGTCCCCCCCAAAAAAATTATACAGAGCCCCTATCTGGGCATGCAGCCCGGCTGGCGGGGAAAGGGAAGGACAGCAAGGATACACCCCCTTCCTCCTGAACTATACCAGGCCACATGCCTTCAACATTCGGAGGATACCTTGCAAGGGGTGCCATGATCAGGGCTCTGTTTAGCCCATGCTATCTCTTCCTTGTTCTCCCTTTTGACTAAAGATATTTCTTTGTCTGTATGTTTGGGGTCATTGTCCTGCTGCAGAATTAATTTGTAAACAAATAAGATGCCTCCTTGGGAGCATTGCATAAAGGATAAGCTAAACTTTAGCACTCAGGAAACCATTAATCCTCAATTACATGTGCAGACATGCAGTCCTTAACATGCATGAAACCTCCACCATGCTGCTGCCTGCAGACATTCGTCCTTGCAATGCTCCCGTGGCTCACATGGGCAAACCACCTACTGTTGCAGCCAAATATTTCAAATTTGGACTCATCAGGCCAGAGCACCTGCCATATATTTTCTGCACACCAGTTGTTGTGTTATCATGCATGGTCAAGACACTAGGCTTTGTTTCCACATCAGAGGTATGGCTTTTTAGCTGCAAGTCCTCCAGGAAGACCACTTGTGATGGGACGTCTCCAGACTGTAGATGGATATTCCTGGGTCTCACTGGTTTCTAAGTTCTAAGCTGATAGTGCCACTGGGCATGTTTTGATAGTGAAGTCAGCATGATGTGTCTTTTATCTGCTGCACTAAGTTCCCTTGGTGCACATCTAGCCTAAATCACACCTGTCAAGTACAAATAAGGAGGCTGCCTTTTGCAGATCTCCTTCTAAAAATGCTAATTGCCTCACTGTATCTTCTTCAATACTCCTAATTTACAGACCTCAGTCAAGCATTCAAGCAAATAAAATCATAGATGAGTCCAAATTTCTTCTTTTTATAATTCTTCCTGATCTGTGACTCAGAAGGTGAAAAAGCCAAACCATGAGTATGACAGCCGAGGAGCTAACATTTTTAGAAGGCCATCAATGGCTGACCACATATTTTTCTCATGAAATACTTCCCTTTAGGGATAGGTTTGGTGGTTAATTTGAGGTTTAGGGATAGGCTGAGGTCAACGGAAACATATTTTGTATTAGGTTATGATAAATTTGTTTTTCTTGTGCGATAAATTCCATTTCTGGATGTGATAAATTAGTCGGCACCGAGATGGTTGCACCCAAAACAATTGCACCAATTGTATTACTATTGAATTGACTTACCACTCTTTTTGTACCAGCGTAAAAAAAAAATCCGGATTAATGGTTTTCCATTTTTCAACAATGCTGCACTTTCCAGCATGCTTGTTTTATATCATATTTTTCTTGATGGACATTCCTGCCACCAATAACACTTTGTGTGCACATATATGCTAATTGGAGCGGTAGCTATAAATGCCGGCTTTAAGTAAGTTTTCTTTAAGTGGTTATTTTAACTACTGACATTTCACATTATGCAGTGTTCTATTTCCTTAGCCTGAGACAAGCCAGTCTTTGTTGAGGAAAGATAGGAAACATTTCTACACGATGAATGCATAATTAATAAAAAAAAGAACCAGGACCTGCTGGTATATAATAACACATTATCTGGCCTCCAAATTTTCTCATCGAAAGAGAAGTGGCCACACTCAGACATTCATCCCAAGTCTGTAAAGTTGTCAGCTTGAAATCACCAAGCATCTTGACTCTTAACCTCGGTAATGCGGAGCACTTTCCAAGCACTTCAAGGCCCCCAATTAGACGTGTGCACCATCTGATCTTGTTTTCCTTCCATTTGTATAAATTTGTCATGCCTCGCTTTTGACACCAACTTAATTAGCTTTTTATTCCATCTGAACTTTAACTCCGACTGTGATTTATGTGGAAAATAGAACCCAATAAATAGCCAACGGGGGAAGTTTTCCTCACCGCCGTCCCTTTGGATTTTTCTTCTTTTTTTTTTTTTAGCTCCTTTAATTTTGTTTGTTTATTTTTTAAATCTTGAAAAACAGCGAAACCATCGTCGGGTATCGAGTCGTGTAAGGCTGATTAGTAACAGGATGTAACAGTTTACTTGTTGTAAGCGCCTCTGCTGTACGACATGCACAGTAGGAGGTGTGAAAAATGGACAGGAATGGAAGCAGACAAACAACGTAGGGGAGCTGAGGATTCTTTTTAAATGGATTTTGATCCTTCCGGCGGTCTTGATCTACTGGTTTAGGCATACTATCCCCCAGATTTTAGGTCTCCTTTCCAAAGCTATTTCTTCCATAGGGCAAGGAGATGAATGTGTTTCAGGTGGCTTCCCCTGGGGACAAGGTGGCACAAGGTTCTCCCATTACCGGGATACACAGCAGCTACACCCTGCTACTAGAGATCCTGGAAGAACTGTAAGGAACCACAGCAAAAGGCTTGGATCTAATCCCTGGTAGACAGGACCATGAATGAAGGGGTGGCATCAGGGCTGGATTTACTCTCTCTGCTGCCCCAAAGCCAGGTTCCTCAATGTGCCCCCCTGTATGCAGGCTGCACACAAGTGATCTCGGCGACTTTGGCAAAGCAGGGCTAAATGTGGAAAACAACCACCCGCCCGGCGCCCGGAACTGCATGTCCTGAGCGTCGGGAGATCGGAGTTCCACACCCCTGCTGCCCCTCTACTTCCTGCTGCCCCAAGGCCGGGCATTGGTTGGCCTTGTGGGAAATCAGGCCCTGAGTGGCATTTATGGTGCTGCTTCCTTTAGTACTAAGGCAAATAATGTCAAGACACATTCTTCTACAGCTTCAATTTTTACTGTCATCTACAAGCTTTTATGTGCAGGCCAATCTATTTATTTCTGTTTCTCTCAGCCACAACTTAACTCTACTGTGACCTTTGAAATAGATTCTACACACTACCAACGATTCTACTCTACCAAGGGTCATGTCTGGGTTCTATCTAACAACAATGAGAATATTCACTCTTGACATGTTTCAAAATCACACAAGGAAGAAAAAGTAATGTGTTTCTTTTGAGTAAAAGTGAGGGGGCAGCTTCAGCACATTTGTGGTGGTCGGTATACAGGTCTAACAGGCTGATATTACCAAGATGAGGGAAAGATTAAAGATCAAACAGCGATATGACAGCAGCGACTCTAATGAGAGAGACCAATCCAATGAACAATGCTGCATTTTATAAATGATGGCTTTACCTTGGTGTTCTAACTTTCTCTGCTTATTTATCCTGAGAGGCAAAAATACAGTTAAAGCAGAACTTTGGGTAAAAATTTTATTAACCCTTGCAAGGGGGCTACCCCCATACTGCAAGGGTTAAATGCTTGATTTTTGCCTAGGGTCAAAAATAAAAAAAAGTTATATTCATCTGATCCTCCTAGCTGGTTTGCTCTTAGGCCGGTCCCCGGAGCCTCTTTCCCCCTCCATTGCAGCGGTCTAAGGTCCCATGAGTAATCACGTTCTATACACATTGTATAGGATGCGAGGACACTGAAGGACATACTATCACTGCAGCAGAGGAAAAGATAGGCAGGAGAGAGTGCTGTCACAGCCAGCTGGCTCGAAGGGATGGGTGAGTAAAACTTTGTTATTTTTCACCCTAGGCACACTCGAGCACTTAACCCTTGCAATTTTTACCCGGAGTTGTCCTTCAAAGTTTATATTTGAGCAAAAAGAACATATTTAGTACATACCTGCAGTACATGCATATTTAGGATTTATTCATATGTGCTGATCCTGCCAGAAATCCAGTGAGTTTCTAACTTCCTGTTGCTATGTCTGTGAAGGTTCTCATTCATCCAGGTCATGGTATATCTGTAAAAAAATAAGTCAAGGCAACTGGACTTGCTGTATTTTTCTTGAAGATGTTTCACTGGTCATCCAACCAGCTTTTTTTAAATAAGTAAGTTGCCTTGACTTATCTTTTACAGATATTCCTGTTGCCAGTTGACAATGCTGCACTGATATGTCAAGATGTGTTGCCTGAGTTCTCCAGTTCCTGGGCTTACATTACATACATTCATTTCTTTGTCTGCAGAACAGTCCTGAGGTCCCTGTTTTGCCAATCCCAAGAGCCTGTAAGTGTAGGGAAAGACTTTGAAGGAGATGTAGTTCTAGGTTAGGGGGCATGCCTAAGTCAAGATTTTACAAGCCTGTTGATGATTTCACAGGGAGTATAAGCTGTTACTTGCTACAGTAGCAAGGTAAAAGAAAACAAAATGCTGGGACATGATTTAGATGAGAAAAGGGAGATTTAGAGAAAAGTTTTGGGTCATGCCTATACAAATCATTTATAGCGGAACAGGAGCTGCCTCCATTTCCTGGATTGAACCAGTCCATTGATGACGTCAGCACTTCAGAATAATGTGTATTGTTGGAAGTTCTCATATATAGGACGGCATGTGGCAGTAACATCGCTGGTAAACATGAGCTGGGCAGGACGACAGCCAAAGCTTCTCAGGTTGCTAGGAGCTGGCTGGGAACATGCAGAGCCATTACACATGTGCCCGCCCAGCTCTTAGCTCTTAGCAGCATCACTCTCCACCAGCATCCCCACCCTCCCGCACAATGTTTGCAGTGTGCCTGCCTCACCATTTCTGACCAGAGCATCCCAGGTTGCTAAGAGTTGGTTTGGAAAGATGCGTACGCGCCATTTATATGTCCCCACCCAGCTCTTAGCAAACTTGGACACTCTTGCCGGCATCTCGCCAAGCTCCTGGCAACCAAAGATGTCACTGGTTACCATGAGCTGGGCAGGACGCTGGCTAGAGCTTGGTTGATAATAGCTAGGCAGGGAGCTGCAGAGCCCTTACACATCTCCCCACCCAGCTCTTAGCTCTTTGCATCATCACTGTCCACCGGCACCTCTTTCTCCCCATTACACTGATTGAATGCACCACCAGCAACCCCTCACATACACCTCAGACGGCACAAATACAAGGGGCACCCCTGATCAGCAAACAACCATTGCTCCCATGCACGTGCATACCTTTTAGTAAATCGCACCACAGCATGCTTTTACCTTCTTTCACACTGATTGAAAAACCATATTTTACTTTTGTGATACATTTTCTTTCCAAATTATGTTTACTTTAAAAAGCTCATTGCACATCTCTCATACTTTCCTGTGTATTCAAACATTCCTCCCGCTTTAAGCTTTATTTTTTCACCGTTGCCATTTTCCAAGCTGGTATGTGATTGCATTTACGCCGCTTAATTTTCCTGTGATTTTAGCGCTGGTAATGTTGGGTAAAAAAAAGCTTGGGAACACCACTGGTTTTATTATTCGATGTTTGAAATACTTTAAAGCAATTATTGCAACTGCCAAATTTACTTGTAGTTTTTCTCCCCATTACAGAGGCATAATTGCACCGTTCCTACTTGTGAACCCACTCAATGTAAACAAACGCCACGGCTGCACATTAGGCACAGACTGTTAAAGGCTTTAAGGGCCAAATACCCAATTTTATTGTTCTTTGTTATAAAATAATTGATCTTCGGTTAAAGTGACATTAAGTTCACGATGTGAGAGGCTAAAGAGCCAGCAGATTTTACTCTGGGACAGCCAGGAATAGGGGCCCATGATAAGATATGCAATCGCCTCATTTTTCAGTGCAAGTAATATCCATGGACATAGGGAAACCCATTGTTTTAAATTGGCCTCTTTTACACAAACTCAGGGCTTGTGGTGCATTTTTATTATGTTGACCTGAATCAACTGAATGGGGTACTTTGAAAATGAACAAGCATTTTTCATTAATGTGTGTGTTTTCAAACACATGTCCTGAGAAAGAAACTGGGAAGTAATCCAATCTAAGGGCTTGTGTAGTTATTGTTGAACATTGCCCTTTTAATTTGAACGCAGCACTGCTCAAATGCATGCATTGCACGGTAAAATGCAGCGAAAAGCTGGGACCAGCTTACTTTACCTGCAGTACAAATATATTGCAATAGGATCTGCTGCATTTGAAGAAACACAATGCAAAGAAAGTCACAGTCATCCACATTTATCACGTACCTAAGGACGAGCCCGGAAGATGAGGAGGCGTCTCTTGCGGTTTGTATCCTACAATCCCTGGAGTTTGGAACAGAAGGCCGCAGGACAACGAGGAGCACAAGTGCCACGGATGGAAGCAAACATCGTGCTGGAGACTCCTTGTAGAGAGGTCAGCAGGCCAATGATCAAACTGGGCGGGTAGCGTAGGAGCAGACTCGGGATACTGGAATCGTGGTCGAGGAAGCCAAAGATCAGATCCAGCCGGGCAGCAAAGTACAAAATCAGCAAGCAAGAGCAAGTCCAGAGAACAGGCCGAGGTCAGGAGCAGGCGGCAAGCAGAAGGGTAGTACAAGGCAATCCGGGTCAAACAGGTCATAGGCAATCCAACAGAGACAAAGGCAACAGTCAACATATGCTGACAAGACCATCAGCAATGTGGTGCAGGCAGGCTCGTTCTTATATAGTCACCTAATTGAGGTAACAGCATCATCTCCTGTGTGCCAGCCGTTTGCACTTCCATTTGTGCGTGCATGCGCACTATGGCAAGTTTCCAGAGATTGGGCTTTTGCGTATGTGCGGCTGCCATTTTACCCTTTCAACATTACACCAGTGAGCTAAATGGGAATGGGAAAATGCAGTGAAACATTGCCCATCTACACAAGCCCTACAATGTGCAGTGAAGATGGATTGTGGTTAGGTCATGACTAATCAATGGGTTTATGTGATGTGGATGTGGTGTGGGACCATGCTCAGATGACCCATTCAAAGCATCATTTTTTTCTACTCTATAAAATTTTATCATAGGACTCACCAGACCAGACAAGGATAGGGATGCACCGATATATCGGCCGCCGAAACATATCGGTCGAAAATTGCACTTTTGACAAAATGCCGAAAGTGCCATTTTTTAGCCGATATAGGGGTGCATCCGTGATTTCTCTCCTGGGTTCTGCTCTATGTCCAAGCAGGGGGAGAGAAACTGTCACAGGTGACCAACCAGTGCGGAAGGAGAGCACTGTGAGCGGCTGGCGTCTCTCCACCCCGCCATTGGTGTCACAGGAGGCTGAGCTCTCCTACCGCACCATCCCACCCAGCCTCCTGTGACAGCGTGTGGAGAGCACTGGTGTGGGGGCAGAGAAAGCTGTCAGCTGTCACAGGAGATGGGCCGGCAGGGGGAGGAGTCAGCTGTCAGAGGAGATCGAGCCTCCTGTGACATCAAGTCAGGATGGAGTGCAGGTACAAACACTCAGCGATCAGTGATCGCTGAGTGTTTAAAAATATACTCAATTATGATTGAATAGGAAATGATCTACATCACTTCCGGGTTCATTCATGATTGTATATATAGTAAACATACTATGTCCACAAGTTATGAATGAACAGGAACACTAAGTATAGAGGATTCCTGTTCATTTATAATAGGGGAAAAAGAGATTGAGTACTCTGTGTCCTCAATCTCTTTTTCTATTTTAAAATTAAAATATCAGGGGTCTGTTTAGTCCCGAAGCCTCTAAAAAATATTTTTAAAAATTTGAAAAAGTTACATTACAAAACATTTTCGTTTTTTGGCCTGACTTTGTTTTTTCATTTCGGTGCACCTCTACATAAGGACCCTTGGAATGGGTGGTGAGCTTCCATGTTTTGGCCAAAATACAAACTAATACCTCATGAGTTTGGGTTTTTGGCATTTTCGTAGCAAGTTATATGTTTGAAATTAATACCAGAGCCTGGTATACAAGCATTGTGCATTCACAATTCAATTCCCTGGGTTTTGCATTTTGTATGTTGCTGTTAGTAATCAAAGGGTTACGTGGCTGTGGTCTGGGAATAAGATGTGATATTCCATAAAAAGCATCAGTTTTTTTGTACTGGGTAATGACTATTAGTTATATATCCTGCTCCATTGAGGAGCATAGGCTGAAGTAAAAGACATCGACTGTTGATGGTTCCCAGCCTTTGGTTTGACCTACAGCCAGATCAGGTTCACATCAACAGCCTTGATATCATCATATAGGCTTCGTTGCCAAGAGCCTCTGGTACTAATAATTATTGATGTCTAACAAATGTGCTCAGTATCAATAAGAGAAAGCAGTGATTTTCAGGTATTTTTCATTAAATATACAGTATATGATCCATTCAGAACAATAGCAGCTGGGAGGAGAATTATCTAACTTATTAACTGACTCGCAGCCATAATAATTGTTGTAAAAGAGGGCACATCTTAGACCTAGTCAGACGGTGCAACGCTAGTTCTGAGCACTAAGAAAGAATTCAAAAATTTAAAAGCTTGGGGTACCCAAAAGTAATCATTTAGATATAAGTGGAGCCTGGTGCGCTGAAACAGAACATGGCTTACAAAAACTGTAGTGGAAGGATCTGATAATTACCAATTTTTTTTTTTGGGGGGGGGGGGGGGGGGGCACCCACCCCCCCACCTTGGGGTGTTCCAGCATCTCCTATTGCATTCTTTTTATTTGAATAGAGTTCCACTTTAAGATGCCCATATTATGCCAAGAGTAATCAGTATGGATAGTGGACACCTTCAGTCTAAATATACCTCATTTAGTGATCTGGCCTCCTTAGAAAGATACAGGGCGCAATCCAGTAAATACACAAGAGATCCATATAGTGGACTCATTATTCCTAAAAAAAAACCCCACAAATGAATTTGCTTAATGGGGTATTACCCACATTTTAGGTACAGGTTTTTACATCTCTCCTCATAACATTTGCTACTCTTCGGGTCTGTGTCAATACAGCCAGAGCTGTGGTCTTGAATAAAATTGTGCAGCTCTCTCATGGATTTATTATATCAAATGGTGTTCAGATGTGCTGACAGTTACTTCATTTTACAAATTGTCCTTTAACTAAGATTCAACACAAATATGAACAGGGACCCAGCAGCACACATCTCAAGCATTTTCTGATCTTTCCAAAGCTGCCAAGGCCATGACGTTGTCCGAATCAAATAGCTCATTGCACAAAAAACTGCTAGCGAAGTACTCAAGGTAACAGTAGCCAAGAGTCATTGATGCTGTGACACCTGTTCCCGTCTCTTCTGTTCTGAGAAGCTATGACAGCCCTCCTGGCGTGGGAAACGTGAAACACAAACCGTGTTCTTGAGTACGAATCCCTAAATAATCATGGAAGAGCTTGGCTAGAAGACTAAGCAGAGCTTAAAGCACTTAGGGTTATTTGTCTACAGGCTCCTTAGTTGCAAATCCAGCCTTGGCCTACGTACATGTGCTGAAAGCATTTAACATCTTCTGCAGAACATTCTTCTATCGCTCTTATCTAAATCCTAAAACTGCAGGCTTGTGCTGGAGTCACAGCTACAGAAAGTTTAAACACCATCCAAATGGATATTCTTATCTCAGAGCTTCAAGACCATTCCCAATGCTGCATCGCATTCTCTCTCATCCTCCTTCCATTGACCTGACTTAACTTTTGTTAAAGCCCTTTTTGTCTTCTCAGGCGCCAATAACTTATGCAGCAAATCTTCCATAAACTACCTTGGCTTCCTTCCTGATTTCTATATCTATTTCAGCCTTAATTTATATGCCCCCTTCTGCTTTTCTCACCTATCTTGCTACTTTCAGAACAGCCTGTCTTGGCTGGCCTTGCCTTACATCAAGTTTATGGTCGACGTACATGCATTTAGCTATAGAGGGCCATGTTCCTCCAAGCGACCGTAAATATTTTTTTTCCTTTTTGGCCGTACAAGCCAAACATGTGCCTTATGTTTATATTCATGTAATGACAGAATTATTTTACTCAAGAAAGCCATTTCGGATTTATAAAACAACAAAAAAAAGGTAAAGCAGGAGTTCAAAACACGAGTTCAAGGGAGGAAAGTTTCATTCAAAAATTCTGAGTCGGAGTTAGCTGTCCAGAACCAAACTACTGTCCATATGCTTTACAGGGCTGGAGGCGGTTCAAAATAAATAAAGGAAAAAGTTGCCAGGAACTAAAAGTTTTCTCCAGAAAATGTCCGGTAAATCTTTGTATAATCAGTACATCCTGTTCTGGGTTCTATATCTTTCATTTTTAAAATGATTTTGAGGGGGGTTTTTTATCCGAAAAAAAAAATCCCACTTTTTAAATAAATTACATATTTTTACAGAGGTGAGACAGTCCTTGAGATCACAAGAATGCTCTCTCCATTCCAAATTAAACATTAATATAAATTTATGTTGCAGACATGCAGCGTTGTGATGTATATGGCATAGGAATCAAGTACAATTGCTTCTGAGGCACTGGGGACATATTGGGAAATAATGCCAAAACACAGATAAGCAGGAGGACAGGACGTGGATCTGATTGTATCGCAGTAACAAGACTTTTGTGTTCCATCTGCTATTGTGAAATCATTTAACCGGGATTTATATTGGAAGGTTAGGATAAGGTGGACCTGTCATCAGCCTGATGGGATCATATATTTTAGCTATTTATTGTAATACCTGGATTTACATTTTTGTCCTGCTTGGATATTTTTGCTTTAATGTTGAACCTCCCTGTTGTTCGGTTGGGGCTGGAAACCCTGGCATATAAAGTACACCAACTCACTTGTGAGTGCATGGACAAAGTTATAAACATGCCGCTATGGAAACTTTGGCAAGTGCAATATGTCAAACTAACTCTTTATGTCCCTTTATGTTTCCTTATCTGTATATCTGACTAATAGGAATAAGCAAGACATAATTTTTATTTCCCAAAACTTTTGCCAAAGATCAGAAGAATTTCTTTGAAATATTACAATTTTGGTAAAATGCATTGGAGTCAGCATGGCAAATGAAAATAGTTTGGGGTGTTTTTTAGGGTGCAGTGGGCTTTATTTATTTATTACAGGTATTTATATAGCGCCGACAATTTACGCAGCACATTCACATCTGTCCCTACCCTAGTTTTACAATCTAAGGTCCCTAACTCACACACAGGGCCAACTTAGAGAGGAGCCAATTAAACTACCAGCATGTCTTTAGAGTGTGGGAGAAAACCCACACAAGCACAGGAAACAATGCAACCTCTTTGCAGATAGTGACCTGGCTGGGATTCAAACTGGTGACCCCCCAGTGCTGCAAGGCAGAAGTGCTAACCGCTACGCCACTGTGCTGCCACATGGCTTTAAATGGCTCCTGAAATTTACAGATGCTCTTTTCAACTATTGTGGACATTTGCTTGCGCAAGAAAAAGAAAAAGAGAGCCCTTTATTGGTCTCATTAATTTACTCTTTTTTTTTAAAGAAAAAAATAGAATAAAAAGCAAAGTAAAAAAACAAAAAATTAACAATATAGAGGGAAGACAAAGGAAAACCAATTTGTTACAGGACGGGTTTTAACAGTATGTAAGAAAGTCTTATGTATCATTTAAAATTATTTGTTTTCTTAATACTCAATAAAAATTACATTAAAATTCAGAATAGTTGAACCTCCTAACACGACCATACAGGTTTGATATATGTTACACAACTGTCCATATTGATATTGGTCATATTTGGATATCCATAACGGTCTCTCGTGTAGAAACTTAGCAGTCGTGTAATAGTTGATAAGTCTCAATGCGCTCCGCTGTTGTCGCTTCCTCAGGAGGAGGGAGGTTCATCTATACTGATAAAAGCAATTATAACATTATATACATAGAAAACATTACAATAATTCATAAGAACTGTATACATTGCGTGGCCACATGCCTTATCACTGTTAAAATACAATCGGAGATGCCCATATACCCCACCTTCCTGCCATTGAGGGGGGCCACCAGAAGGGATAAGTCTGGAGACTGTAGGACATCCATACATAAATAATGATCAATTATACAAAAGGGGAAAAAATACAAACTTTAAAAAAAATAAAAATAAAGTAATCTAAATACACCCTCCAGACAAAGCACCCTCTATTAAAAAGACAATTTTTTATTTGATTTTTTTAACCAAATTTCAACAAAGTAGCTCAATGAGCAAAACTGAGAGCTTTCGGTTTGGCAAAATTGATGGTGAAAACTGTCATTTTGCATCAAAATTGATTTTGCCAAACTTGTTATGCTTATCCCTACTGATTTACCTAAGGGAAGTCATAACTGGCCACTGCTATGGCTCGCATCAGAGAGCTTGCCGGTCTTTTGGTGTGCATGTACACTCACTAGCCACTTTGGAAGGTACACCTTGCTAGTATCGGGTTGGACTTCCTTTTGTCTTCAGAACTGCCTTAACTCTTCATGGCATAGATTCAACAAGGTCCTAGAAACACTCGTTAGCGTGTTTGGTCCACATTGACATGATAGTATCACTTAGTTAATGCAGATTTGTCCGCTGCACATCCATGATGCAAATCTCCCGTTCCACCACATCCCAAAGGCGCTCTATTGGACTGAGATCTGGTGACTTTGGAGGACTTTGAGTACAGTGAATGCATTACCATGTTCAAGAAACCAGTTTGAGATAATTTTAGCTTTGTGACATGGCGCATTATACTACAGGAAGAACCCATCAGGACAGTGTGGTCATACACTGTGGTCATAAAGGGATTGACATGGTCAGCAATAATACTCAGGTAGGCTGTGGCATATAAACAATGCGCAATTCGTTCTAAGTGGCCCAAAGTGAGCAGTTGAATCGGTGTACCTAATAAAGTGGCCATTGAGTTTATATCCTGTGCTTAGTATTTAGTGTGGATGTGCCTTACCCAGAGGTACGGCTAGAGTATATGATGGGGAACCTATGCAGCATTTACTAAATACTTTTATCGGTTTTCTGGTCCAGTGGATGCCTAAGGACAGAGAATGAAACAATATCGGATTATCCTAATACAGCTGTGTAACCCTTTTCCTAACAATTACCATCCTGAGGTATTATTCGGGATCAAAAGTCCATTAGACCCTGGGCTGTTTTCAGTTCATCAGTTACATAGGACCATTCATAAGGGGGTGCATACATTGACATTGATGTGATTGCTTCTGAATTTTGAATTGGATTGTATGGAGCAGTAAACTCTTGCATTTATCATTATTTTTGCATTGTATCGACATGAATGCATCTTGAGCACACCCCAAACTGATATTCAATTAAGAAAAAAGATTTCTGACCTCCTAATGAAAGCATCTGAACACTTCCAAAGCTAAAATAAACTTACTATGAACAAGGTCGAAGTGCAGAACTTTTCTAACATCCCCATGGGAACCCCTGGAGCCTTTATTACAATCCACTACTGTACTCAGTCTTTGCTGCTTGTAAATAGTTGCATGAGGGATATTCCACAAATTTGGCTCACCACATAGGATTGTACAAGGCCTATATGAATGTGGCTGTTATCTTGCTTTGATTTTATTTACTCCATACAAATTTTATCCGGCTCCTTCCATTTTTTATCTAGGGACACGTCCAGTATACAAAGAGAACCTCAGAATGTAGTCTATTGTAGTCTATTAAATTCAGTTAATTAAACTTAACTTAAACTTAACTCTGCATTGAAATGAGCTAAATACATGCCAGGTGCATCAAATCAAAAGGTAGAAAAGTCTGTCCACTGCCAACATGCTGTAGGGAAGGCCTTGTGCTTTCTGTATGGAAGCGATGGTCTGATTGCAGAGTTTCAACAAGCCCCCTACTGAATCAGGCCTATAACTCTGCAATCAGCAAAGCTCATACTTTCTTCTGATTGGAGAGCTCTATCTCTGACTCAGTAGGGGGTGTGTCAGATCTCTGCATAGAGAGCACTGCTTCCACCCAAAGATCAAGAGTCCATCTGTACAGCATGCTTCCCAGGTGAAGCACAACCACTTCAGAGGCATTTTTTGCAGAAAGACATGTGGCTACATGAAGTGGGTTGATGGGGTCCAGAGTTTTGTGCAGTTTCTGCCTTAAACCAACATTAGTAGCCTCAAAATTGATACTGGAAATTTCTTATTTGCATGCAGTATTCCCAATATGTTACAGCTCTACAATTTCTGTTGTTTGCCAGGTCTGGCTTTCTGCATAGCCAGAATAGGTTGTGGCCTAGAGCGGCAGAACTGATAGGGACAACATATATCCACCCACACATCATGTTGCTGACTGTCAGTAATACATTCCTGTGTATAATAAAATGCTCCAGACTGCCTTCCAGGTCAATCCAGCTGGCTCTTCGTCGATGTCCTGCACAGTTTGTGTACAGCCATGGGAAATAGAAAGTACATCCTATGGTAATTGTTGACTTTTTCAACCTATTTGAACATGCAAACATTCAATCGTATTGCTGGAATGGTGTGCTGTGTACCAACAGTTTAATTACTCTGGGTGTGTACACCTAGAACCATGCTAGGAAAGAAGGGAAACAGTATGTCCTGCTAGAAAAGAAGGGAAACAGTATGTCCTGGTCTATTAGCTGGTAATCATAAGCATTCTGTCACAGAGTGGTAACACTGTCTCCTTTAGCTTTTCTACCCAGAGCCTTGGTGGGTCTGCCTTGAATGGCTATGACATCTGACCTTGGTTGTCTGAGACTTGAGCTGGTCATATACTTGATGAATTTTGACCAATTCCTGCTGAAATTTCAGCTGTGGGTGGCCTTTGGCACCACCCAGCTTGATGAATGTTTTTGCAACTTAATCTTTTTGGAGGAGCCAGGTGGAAAATTGCCAGCATTAAAATGAGCACATCCAGTCATTTGCAGTCACTGGTCATGTATTCAGTATCTCTGGGTCCTGTTAGTATCTCAATAAAATAGCCAGCAGGGGAGATTCTTTCATCCCCACTGTTTAATGTGGATGGGTGAATTGTTTGAATTCCATGAGCTGATTGGGAGAAATTTAAAGATGCATGGTCATTGGCCAACTTAAAGGCAACTTGGGCAAGGGGTGGGGGAATCTCGAAACCGCTAACCTAGCGCAACAGAAAGTACAATCATGACCCTGATATATACCTGATTGATCAGAAAAGTCCTTGAACTGATTGCAAGCTATTGCACATCACTCACTAGCTTGATATAACATACTTAGCTCTGTCTACTGTTTACTGGCAATAAGCAATATGTTGTAGATTTTCTGTGGATTAAGGTTATCATTATTTCCCATTTCCCGGGGACAGTCCCTGTTTTGAGAGGTCTGTCCCCGGGAAACAAGCGTCCCCAATGGCATCCCCAGTGGCAGTGAACTATAGTCAAATGCAGCCAGTTTTGTACTTGATGTGATGGCTGCCTCTAGGACTCTGCCTCACTTACTACTGATCCCTGAACCCAGCAACACTTACTACTGAACCCTGTGTTACTTACTACTGAGCTCTTAACCCTGCAGTACTTGCTACTGTCCCCTACCCATGATATACTCCATGTGTTACCAGTGATGACCCCAGTACTGCATGTGTTACATTCTGATGTCCCCTGTACTCCATGCTTTACCTAGTCATGACCCCTGTACTCTGCATGTTATATACTCCTGATTCCTGCTCTCTGCTCCATGCACTCTTGACCCCTGTTTCCTGCATTACACACTCCTGAGTCCTGCACTCTGTGCGTTACACACTCTTGACCCCGGAAGTCTGTGCATTACACACTCCTGATCCCTACACTCTGTGTGTTACACATGCTGCATGCGCTGTATTAGTTCACTCCTTATAGTGCCTGGGGCATTTTAGTTTTACAGCTTCAATATCTACTTTGTTTCAGGGCATGCTAAAAATGGGAGCATGATTTTGTGGATGTGGCTATACATTGGGGTGTGATTTTTAAGCATGTAATTTTTATTATCGAAAATTTTCCATACATACATATAAAACAATTAAGCTATGAAGTAAAAAAAGAAAAACATTAGCTTCGGAGTGATATCGTACAGGAAGGTACACTCCGCCACATAACAGCGCCTCAATCAATCCACAGAATTCTGGGGGGGTGGGGGCACAGGAGAAATGAAGTAGGACAATAATGATCACGTGCAGTACATACAATGGGTAAAAGACGAACAAATGGGGTACCTGGGTATGTACACGAACTTGAGCATGGACCACAAAATGCATATCTGATAGCGTAGGACATATATAAAGTGTCAGGTGGTGGAACATTAAAGGACTTTAAAGGACATCCAATACACCCAAAGAGCCATCCAGCTTAGAGGTGAGGTACCATTTAGTGTATTGAAACATTGCCATTATCTCTTTAAGTCGGGTTAAGGGGAGTTCGGCTATTATGAAGGAGGACCAGGTGTTGAAAAAGCCCGCAGTGAGGGGTTGATTGAGTTGTGCATCTAGCAGGTCCAGAGACATCAGTTTATGTAAGAGGTCTTTCGTTAATTTCAGTGAGGGAGGAGGCGGCGTCAGCCAGTTTCAGGATCGCTTTTTTTGCCGTAAGCATACTCAAGTGTTCCCACCTAGAAGGAGCTCGAGGCGCGGCGGTGGCGGTCGGGGTGGCCATGTGAAATAGGCATAGTGCCGGGTGTAGGGGCCTGTGAGGGGGGTGTGATTTTACGGGTGTGGTTACAAGTAGACATGGTCAGTAGGGTGTTACTGGGTTTCATTTCGAAAATCCGGTAACCTTACTGTGGATACATTAGATGCCTTAAAGTATATCTAAAGACAAAACTTTTTTTTTTTTTCATCTTGCATTGAGAGGATATGATTAAAACCCCTGTTAGGCTTCTTTGTCTTTTTTTGTTATCAGTTTCCTGTTGAGGAAATTTCCCTTCACTTACTGTCCTGTGGAGACAGCAGTAGGTAAGAGAAATCCTCTTTTAGACAGTTGTCACCCAAACAAGTGTCTCCATTGAAAGATTTCTGGTGACAGAGCCGAAGCTAGCTCCTTTTGCGCCAGAGGCAAGAACAGAAAATTGTGCTCCTCAACAGACGTGTGCGGTATGTGACGCCATGCGCACCGCCTCCAGGATGGCAGTGCACATGCGCAGAACGCGCAGAATGCACTGGTTCATTTCCCTTTTGAAATAGAAAAAGAGATTGCGGACACAGAGCCCTCTACCCATACAGGTGGGGGAAAGCAGCGGGGATCCAAGGAGAAGCAGGAGCCTGTGCCACTCCTCTTCTCCCTGCTGAGCCGCGGCTGTGTTGGTCACCTGGCACCCCTGTTGTCAATGCGCCCTGTGCTCGCCATGCCAACAGGGGCAAGGGGGTGCAGCCAGGCCAGCCCTGGCTTCACCCGCTCTCAGCTGCGCCTGAGGCAAGTGCCTCACTCGCCCCATGGTAGCTACAGTCCTGTGGTGACAACTAAAAATGTTGGATGACTCAAACATAATAAATCTTGCTAACAGGAACACAAGACGACAACAGAAACTGGACAAGGGTTCTATCCCCTCGCCACTCTATTTAACACTAAAGGTTCTGACTTTAGATACACTTTAAGAAAGTAGGTAGCACAAACTTTTTGCAAGGCTGATTATGTCAGTGCTTTACCCTATGAGGCTTTTTATTTTTTTTAGAAAAGGTGTGCTTTAACCCTACAAAAAAAATTTCCACCGAGCCCCATAAAATAATTCCTGTCTGTCGTGTAAAAAAAAAATTGACTCTAAAATAAATGAACTCCAAAAAGAAACTCAGGTGTTATTTTAGAGTAATTAATCTTTATGTGGACAGCTGGTTGTTCAATTTCAACCCGTTTAAGAACAGAATCACTCATAATGTAAGATTTCTGCTCTACAATAACTGCACAAGAGTCTAATAATCCCATTAAAATCTTCGGAGAAATTGACCATAAACTTTTGCTTCTCTCTGTGTTTTTTCACTTTCTTTCCAACGAGTAGCAAATGAAACACATGTAACTGAGACATGAGAATGTGCAGAGGTCTCACAAATGACTTCTTAAGATCGCAGTTGAGTCTTGCCACAAGAACCAAGGAGGACAAGGAGAAAAGAAAATTGACGGGAACCAGGAACCATCTCTAAGGAATTTTCATTACACCGCTCGTACATTTTCCAAGAAGCAAATTAAATAACGCACTGTTAGTTTTTTCATCCCTTTTATATATTTTAAAACCATAAAAAAAGTCACCTGTGCAATACTATAGAAATTACACAAATGATCTGTAACTGCCTTTAAACTTGTTCATTTTTTTCAAGTTGCTCCAAAAAACTATTATTGAAAGCTAAGTCCACCCAAAACAAATATATTTTTTATATGGACTATGGGAAATGGAACCACTGGCTAGCTTCCTGAATCTATTAGGATCGTTAACTGTGAAATATATCTACTCCTGCTTCTCAGTGGAACTACTGCAAAGGCATGAAAGGTTGTCATGTTCGTTATAATATATAATACATAAACACATTCAAAATAGAGCCACTTTTGTAGTGGCTTTAGTGGAGGCAGGAACCAGAATGAGAAGACAAGGCTGGTAAGGTCTCAAAGGATCAGTGAAATTGAGTGCGTTCATTTCCTCCGGTATCTTAGCAAAAAGATTTTGGCAAAATTTTCTCATTCTGGTAAATTGCACTATAGTCAACTGGCAAGATAAATTTGAAGTGACACTAAACTCAGGAGTTAAATCTTAAAAATGCATTAAGTAGCTTAACTAATAACAACATTGTAGACTACAATCTCATGTTTAGTTTACTAATTTGTATTGGGATTGTAGTCCATCCCGGGAGCGAGCTTGGAGCGGTGACTACTTTACAACACACACAGGGACCATGGGGAACAAAAGTAGCCCCCCTCCAGAAGGAAGGACAGTGTCAGCACCAATTCAGAGATGATTTGAGGATCTACAGCCGAGTGATACACAAATAAGGTACATTTTTGTTAAAAGGTAGGGTATTTTAGTGTAGACATGTAAATTTTGTTTATTTTTGAATGGATATTTGCACAAATTTAGTTAAATTCGGACATTCGGATGAATAAGAATTCCCGAATTCTAACACGTCCGAATGGGACCGAATGCTCATTTAACTAAAATTTGGATCCGTCTGAATTTTATTTAAAACAAAACTAATTTGGACATGTGACATGTGTTCCCTGATCAGATTTTTTGGGGCTCTTAGGGGTTGCAATACAGGCACGGTCATGTGACTTTGTTCAGAAACGAAACTTTGGACGGATCCGAAACCCGAATAACAAACCGAATCAAATTTTGGATCTGAAATCTGAAAAATTAAAGAAATTAAATCCGAATGGATACAAAACTTAACAATTTTATTTGCCGGGGTTACATGTCTACGTTAGTGCATTTTTAAGATTTAACTGAGGTTAGTGTCACTTTAAGGTGGCTTATGGTGGTTTTCAAAATGGGCTTTAAATAGAAAAAAATTTAAAACAAAAAATAGATGTAAAGCTGAAGTACACAAATCACTATCAAACTAGAAAACACAAAGAGAAAAAAACAAACACTGAATTAAATAAAATGACCTAAATACACCCCCTGCCCTAAAAAAAAATAATAACAAAAATCACACATATACAATTTATGAAAAAAGAACCCCAGCAGCTTAATAAGGAAAGCAAAATTACAACAAAATCAATTTAGCACTCCACTCTTACCTAGAGCTCGGAGCAAAATATTTAAAAAAAAATAGACAATGACCTATCCTGAAACATGAGCTATGAATGGGCCTAGGGCATATATTATAATACCGTTCCAGTGACATGATGCAAAAAAAGCAGATGACCTATAATATGAAAAATAAATAAAACGTGAAATATCAGGTCCTTGTCCTGCTAAAACCGAGTCTAGGATCACAGAGTCTTGAGTGAGGGTCCACTTTCCAACTTTAGATTATAGTGGAAGACTTCCTTAAGAAAAATAAAATAGCCATCTAGGGGGATTATGTGTTTATAGAAAAGTCAGTGAGTCACTTGCAGGGTAATACAGTGATTTTATTACCATTAAACAGTGAGATCCTGACCTACGATGAAGTCACTGCAGAATATAAAAAGTTAAAACATTTTGTCTTACTCATCTTACCGAGTGATATTTAATCATTCCAGCAGAAATCCATTTCCAGATCGGCTATTGGGGAACCTGGCTGCATAGTGATGACCATAATATAGGAAAACAATGATACACCCACCATTCCACAATTCTCAAGGGGAACGAGAAGGAGAGATGATGAGAAAATGTAAGACCAAGCAACACGTCAACAGTACTTAGTCACCTTTACATGTCTGAAAAACACAGTTTTGAATAATTTTCTGTATTGGTCCCTTTAGAAGGTAGCAGGTATCTCCTTATCTCATTTACCTATTTGTTCACCTATCCGCCATATCTATCTATCTATCTATCTATCTATCTATCTATCTATCTATCTATCTATCTATCTATCTATCTACTGTATCTATCTATAAACCATATCTATCCTATCTTTAGTCTTTTCTAGTTAAGCACCAGATGGTTAGGCTGTTCACAAACGCTCCCATTCACTTTTATGGTTTGATCTGAAAAACTAAAAACACTCTATAAGGATGGTATATCTAGAAATTAATGACTTTTTCTTATCTAGCCAAAAAAAAAGTGGTCAGTTCCAGATTTCCATCAATGATCCTTGGGAATTGCAAATAAGCTTGTGATATAGCCCTGGACTCCTTTAAGCCACCCAGTAGCACATTGCACCCTGGTCACACCTGTCTTTCCTCTCCCTGCTTGATTGACAGCACAGGGAGAGAGAGGAGGAACAGGACAGCGGATTGACTGCTGCTGCATCCTAGAATATGCCAGTCCCTACCAACAGGGCCAGGAGAGTTTGATTGGTCACTGCCATGGTCAAGCTATTGGCCCGCCCACTAGCTCTAATGGGAGAGTCAAAGTATTGGAGAGTTCGGGAAGAGAGGGAAGTGTCCCCTCATGCGACCTGAACCCACAGACAGACCAGGGAACTTACAAGTCAGGGTTATGAGCTTAGGAAGAGTCAGTAAGCCTAGGGCTGGCACAGGGAAAGAGCAGCTGGATCGTGCTGTGGTCTGAGCTGTGTGTTAGTCAGCCCAGGGCCATGTGCAAAGTAGACATGTGCGATTTGTTTCGTTCCAAATCGAAATTCGGACGAATTTTTGGAAATTCGGACATTCGGATGTATCCGAATTCCGAATTACAGATATAACGAAGACAAACGAATCCGAATTTCCGTTTCCAAAATCCGTTAGCGGTAGTTCGTTTGAACTTTCGTTTCGTTTTCGTTTCTTATTCGTTTCGTTTGTTCATTGGAGCAAAGTGACATTAGAGAAGGAGAACAACATTTTTTCCCCCTCAAATGGCACTTTGCTGCAAACGAACGAACGAATGAACAAAACGAATAAGAAACGAAAACGAAACAAACGTTCAAACGAACTACCGCTAACTAATTTTGTCCGAATCCGGATTGACTTTCACACCCGCATCCTGAAAAACGAAATAACACAAAATCCGAATCAGAACGAAACGAAACGAAACTATTTTTTTGGCAGTGCACCTGTCTAGTGCAGAGTGCTGTGCTGCTACACAGACACTGTAGGGAGGACATAGATGCCCAGGGGATTACCTTGGGATTGCCTTCTGTTGAGTGACCTGACCACGTGCTGCTGTTAGTCGTGCTGCTGTTCCAGAATGTTTTGTCATTCCAGAGTGAGCGTTCCGCTTTTCCAGAGGATTCTGCTTTTCCAGAGCGTCGACTGTACAAGAATAATGCTGCCAGGACAGGCAGATGTGCAAAGGCTGCACAGCCAACCTAAGGGGTGAAATGTCCATCTGACTCCATTTAGGGACTGCAGCCTTATTCAACTCCACAACCATGCTGCGCTGAAGCGACATCTTGGAAAAGATGGCGACCAGCCATATTTCTTGAAAATATTAAAGTGGCGAGAGGCCATTTAGCCATTAAAGTTGCTGTCCTTTAATTGAACACTCCTACAAGAATCTTTAGAACCCAATGCCCAACTGGCCAGTGGTACAGGGGGGGAGGGATTCTATGTCAACTAGTTCACATTTGTGCTGTATTCTTTAGTAATAGGGCCTATCCAAGTACTGTATTGGTACACCCACGAACTGTATCTACTGTGGTTAACATCATTTCATTGTACTATACTGTTCATTGTATTGTTGTACCAAATACTGCTGTTCTTTTGGAGTCACTCCAGGGTGCAGTGCGGGGCAGGTCATCACTGTAAGTGGCAGGAGGTCCCAACATATCTCAGGGGGTAGAGCTACAATGAGGTGACAACGTTTCTACCAATGATGGGATAAATGTTTGGCTGATAACTATTGCTCTGCTACCTATTGGCACAGGCCTACTGTGCCTCATGTTAAATCTGTCCCTGAAAGTGGCAGCAAGCAGACGTGTAACCAATATCAGGTTCAAATAACCATTATTCAAATAAACCTGTTAGCGTTGTGTATCTAGTAGAGTATAATATTCCCCACCAGCAGACAAATATATATTTTAAATCCCTTATAGATAAAATTTGTTTCTTCAATTTCAACTTTAATACTCCATCTACAGAGTTTCCAATGACCTCCGTATCACACCGAACCCCTGATGATTTGTTCACTCATTTGCTCTGCAGCCTGCCACTGACATCATCACAGAAAACCATTTAGTTGGAAAAGCCGCATGCTTTTCTACACAAAGGCTTAAGGAATTAATGTTGTTTGTGGCATGTCTGGTGCTGAATTTATGGCCATATTTTCTGAATATTATTATCATTTTTTATACATTTTTGTTTAGAAACATTCTTTATAAATACCGGGACAGAAAGCTAGTAGGGTAAATCAAATATTAATTTCTTAACTTCGTCATCTCACAACGTTAGTCACTCTCTGCATAGCTACAGAAGTGTGATCATTTGTTATCTGTCTACAGGCCAGTGTCGATGGAGCAGTGTGCTTTTGACATCAGTTTGAGATACTTCTAAGATCATTAAGAATTGGTTGCAGTTGACCTCCTTCTGACCTGTTTTTGACCTGCTTGAAGATGTTTATACGTTCCCATAGACTTGTGGGCGGGAAATAAGCATTTCTGATGCAAAAAAAGCTTGTCAGCACAGGGCCCGATTGAGAGCATCATGGGCCTAGTGCTGTCGGTTGGTTGGACAGGAAGCAGCTCTCTAGTCAGATGGCCGCTTGTTCCTTGCTAGCAGCCAACCAAAATGCCTGATTAGAGAGCCACTGGGGCCTCTGCCTTATTGTGTTCAGACCGGGCAGCCCAGATTGCCATCAGGCATACAGAGGAGATCCGGGTTGGCATATTTTCAATGGTGGGCCTGTAGCTGTTGCTTCAGTAGCCCTTGTATTAATCTGGCCCTTGCCCTAAGCAGGGCTTCAGTGAAGCCCTGCTTAGGGCCACAGGGCTGCAGAAAAGTCCTTCAGTCCTGGATGACACCAATGGAGGCATGACACCAAAATGACTGACAGTCATTTTGGTGTCACCCCCCTCTGAAAAAGTCGGGCACTCAGTCATGGACCGAGCGCCTGACAGTTTCGGGAGAGAGGAGGGGACCTGGCGACATACCTTATCCCGCCGGGTGACTGTCCCCTCCTCTCTCTGCTGGCTGTGATACCTGCTGTGATACCTGCTGTGGCCATCACCAAGATGGCCACAGCAGGTATCAATAAGATCGCCGCGCATGCACAATGACGTAACCGCTCCGGGTGACACCCGGCCTCGGGACACCCCTGCTCCATGCCCTCCCCTGCTTTCTGCAATTCATCTGGTGGGGGTGTGGACAAAGCCTAATGATATACACTAGGATTCTAGTATTGGAAGTTTATCATTGGGAGGGGTTAAAATTGCATGAAGTGGGGAAGAAAGTGCTGGATTTGGTTATGGAGCCTGAAACTCCAGAGGAACAGTGAATTCAGGGGTGCATTTGCCCAAGGCCAGTAAGTGATGTTGGATGTGTTATTAAATACACAGAATATAACTGTCTATTAAACTGTAGATAGTTGATCTATGGAGTATCAGATTGCCCCTATGGGACCAGGAAGAAATTTGCCCCTGTTGTAGAAAAAAGAAGTGCGCTTAATTTTTTATTTTTTTTGCCTTCCGGATCAACTGCGAGTTTAGGGTTCTCAGGATGCAGGTTTTTAAAACAGAACTAAACATTTAAAACCTGTGCATGCACACATACCTACAAAACCTTCTTCCATGTGTTAATATTAATACCTTACCATCCTCCTCTGTTACTTCTCCTCTGAGCTGATGAATTACGTGCCTACATCAGAGGGATGTGATGTAATTTTCCTCTTACAGGAGCAATCTCCAGCAACTGCTTTCATCCATCAAGACAGATCTACCGTCACACTAAATATCAAGCGCCACATCACAGAGATGCTAATATTGGAGACAATTTAAAGTAAGACTGAACAGAATAGATGTGTGGATATGAAGTGCAATCAGGTTATTCAGAGAAAACTGTCATGGAGAGCAGAGAGGGAGATTTAGGAAATCTTTTAGGTTAAAAATAAAAACATTTCTCTAGCTGTAGGCTGCACGGGAGTATCATACACTAATGCTAGTTCTCACATTGTGCTAAGCCATGAAAAAAATTAGGAGGGACTCATGTACTGCAGGTAGGGAGCGGGAGGAGCAAAAACCTCCTGCTTCTTAAAGTGAAGTTAAAATCAGGAGCAGGGGCGTAACTAGAAATCACAGGGCCCCATAGCAAAATTTTGTATGGGGCCCTGTGACTTCTAGTTATGCCCCTTGCAGAGCCCACTTGAGATGCCACGCAGCCCACCTGAGGGTGACCCTGCAGAGCCCACCATAGACTCTCTATGGTGGGCTCTGCAGGACCACCCTCAGGTGGGCTGGTCGCACTCCTTACCTGTCCGCCTCCTCTTCCTGCATGATTGCTGATGGGCCCCGCCTCCTCCTCAGTCGCCGGGCCCGCCTCCTTCTCCATCACCGGGCCCCGTCCACTGCTCTGCTGCCGACCACGGGCCCCACCTCCTCCTCCACTGCCGGGTCCAGCCTGCTCCACCGCCGCAGAGTGGTGACTACTTCACAACACACACAGGGTATATGGGGAACAAAACTAGCCCCCCTCCAGAAGGAAGGACAGTGTCGGCACCAATTCAGAGATGATTTGAGGATCTACAGCCGAGTGATACACAAATAAGATACATTGTTGTTAATAGTTAAGGTACATGAATATATGTTTAAGATTTGATTCCTGAGTTTAATGTCACTTTAAATCTGTGCTCCTATCATTTTTTTCGGTCTTTCTGTATATTAGAGACAGACAAGTATGTCCACCTGAACAGTGATTCAGCTTCGATTAAAAGGCTGAATATATACCTAAAAATCCACATAAATTAAATGAATATGCTTATTTTCTTCCTACAGAAAGACAGGCCTAGAGCCAGAGAGATAAGCATAGGTGTAAGGACTGCATAACAGGGTTTGGAAGAATCAAGGCCACAAAGGTTAGTAGTATGCATAGATCTGGTATGTGAGCAGACACTTGTCCTGATTGGATCTATCTATCTATCTATCTATCCATTCATCCGTCTGTCCGCCTGTCTGTCTGTCCATCCATATGTCCATCCATCCACCAATCTGTCCTGCCACCCATCCGTCATCCCATTGATTCATACACCCCTTCATACGTCCATCCATCTGTCCATCCACCTATTCAATTATCCACCCATCCTTTCCTCGTAAAAAATCCCTGTTTCCTAAATTTTTACACAGATGTAGAAATCCTCTTCTGGGCCTCGGTAATATTACATAAATAAGATGCATTTTTGTTAATAGTTAAGGTACGTAAATGTATTTTTAAGATTTAACTCCTGAGTTTAGCGTCACTTTAGGTGAAAGAAATGCTACAGAAAGCTGTTGGAGACTGCAAATATGGAATAGGGGATGGTCAGAGACTATGGGCATGCTACATAAGATGGTCATAGACTGCAGGCATGGTACAAGAGATTGTCAAAGACCGGGCATATGCTTCAGGATTAGGGATGAGCTCATGTATTTTTAAGATTTAACTCCTGAGTTTAGTGTCACTTTAACCTATCAGAAAGCTTTGACATACTCAGAAAGAGGGTGGGAAAAGTCTATGACCTTTGGGGGTTTCCTGCCAATAAAGCTCAACCCAGTGGTCAAAGAGATTACTGAGTCCTCCTGCAGAACCTTTGCAGCATATTTTGAACTGCTGAATAAAGGCAAAGGAGAGATGTATTTTTATGTCTGCATGCATCTGCATGCATCATGCACATTTTGTTTTCCAATACATACCAGAGATTGCATAAAGAAGGAAAGCTTTGTTCTTTTTTAATTTATTTTTGTCTTTTGGTTGACCTTGATAGATGTGTTTTTCCACCTAAAACTATGTGGTACTGGCTATGTATGTAACTATCCCTAACCCAGTTCCAAAATCAAAAAAGAAAGCAATGACCAGCGCCAAAACAAACCCTCCTGTGGCTCAAAACGTTTCTTGGAATCCAGCATGGCCGCCCCGTTACAGATAAGGGATCCTGAACACGCCATAAAATGTTTTTGTCTTATGTTTTCCTATCTTTAAACCAGTCTAGATGACACATGGGACAAAATCCTCACCTTGGTTTGTGGATTCCATGACTAGCAGTTTGTGCACACAGCAAAAGAACAGGAGTCATTACTAAGGGAACCTGTCTTCTGTCACCAAGTTTTTTTAAATGATTGTTTTAGTCTTTAGTTCAAGAACATTTATGGAACTTTCATACTAATGTATATAATGTACGTATGTATGTCAACAAGAAAATTATACATCCTATGTGATTAATTTAATTACAATGCTAGAAATAATAAATCTAATCATAAAAAAATCAAAATAATGTTCAGAAATAAAAGTATTTTGTTTCATTGTCAGGGGAGAACTTGTACTCATACTATATCATATAAAATTTAGAAATATACGTTTTTCAGAACCTTTAGACATCACGCAGTTGTAAAAATATATTTTTAGTGCTCTGAAGGGGTTTTTTTTTCTTGCCATCCATCAAAAAGGTTTAATTTTATTTTTTTTAAACTTAGCAATTTTTGAACTTGTTGACATTTTTGAACTTGTTGAAAGTTGTTGTTAGTGAATGATTTTTTTTTTGTCTCTTTCCAAAACATTTGAATCTTGTTAAGTAAATGTGTTCTTGCCAGGCGAAATGAAGCCATGGGGAGGAGGCCAATTTTTCTTTTTTTTGAAACCACGAGATCTCGGGACTTGTCACTAAAGTTAGAAAAATATTCCTCAGGTTAAAACGCTACAGTGTAAACATAGAATGGCCTTTCCCTCATTATGATCTTCAGTGCACTTCGGAGTGGCTGCCAGTCTCTTAAAGAAGCCTTTAGGTGACTTCAGACAGGAAACTTGCAGTTCATAATGTCTGGAAGGGGTTCAAATGCTTTCATGAGTTTAAGGCTGGATTTTGCTCGCACTACTGTGACAGATAGAATATTAATTTTGCTTTGGATGTTTCTGGAGAGAGTTGAAGTCGTATTAGGTCATATTTGAAAACATGCTATAGATATATTTAAAGTTAAATAATTCACATAAAATGACCCAAGCACTTAAAGCACCATTACATAATTTCCCATGCTTGGTATTTGACTACAATGACTCTTAGGTCTCGTAAACATGAGCTTTAAAAGAGGCCACTCCAGACAAGTTCCTCACTCCTGCCAAGCACCTCCTAACCACTGGGTGACCTTTGAAAAGCAATAGCCGGCTCTGTTCAGACTGCTTGTGATAATGCAGGCCCATTGACTAATACATTGGCCATAGCAGGCCACATGGGCATGTTGAAGCTTGAGCCTAATGTGCAAATGTAAAAATAAGGGTCATTTTACCTTTTATTGTGCTTCGGCAAAGCACAAAAATGCTTGTGTCAATATTTATAGTGTAAGCGCCTATGTGTGTACACACGTATGCTTGCAAGAATGCCGGCATCACTTCATAGCAATTAAAACATCTGCTGCAATGTTTTGTAGGCTCCTCTCTGTGCCAATGCTGTTTGCGCCAGTAATAAAGAATTCTGAATAAACACCTGGGCGATATGTCTGTGAAGGTTCTCATTCATCCAGTTCATGGTATATCTGCACCTGATTCCCATGCAGGGGCGTCCCCCGAGGCCGGGTGTCACCCGGAGCCGAGACCGGGTGACACCCCGCAGTGACGTCATTGCACATGCACAGTCATCTTATTGATAGCTGCCGACGGCCATCTTGGTGATGGACGCCGGCAGAGAGAGGAGGGGATGTTCACCCAGCGGGATGAAGTATGCCTCTCCTGACACTCTCAGGCTCTCGCTCAATGACCGAGTGCCTGACTTTTCAGAGGGGGTGACACCAAAATGACTGTCAGTCATTTTGGTGTCACCCATCCAATGGTGACACCCATGTGCGGGCCGCACCCCCTGCATCCCACTTGTGACACCACTGTCCCCATAGGTCTCTGACCCCATGCTGGTTATGTTTAACAGATTATGTTGATTGGAGTAACATTCAACATATTTATTCCCAGATAATTTTTGTACAAGTCATTCTGAATTGAAAATGCTAGTTGGATGACCAGTGAAACGTCTTCACGAAAAATACAGCAAGTCTAGTTGCCTTGACTTATTTTTTACAGATAAACACCTAGGCGGGTACTGTCACAGATCAGCATTGCAGCTGATGTGTTGCTTGTAGTTCCACTTCATGCTCTTGCACTAGTCTGGCAGCTTAAGACATCATCCGCTCTCACCTGCTGATTCTTGTGCAGCTGCTCAGCCAATCAGGTGCTATCAGCTTGTGGTCAATTCTTTGGTTCCTCCCTCTTGCTTGCTCTATTTAAACTCAGTGCAGCTTGCTGCCCAAGCAACGCTTTCCCATGGTAGTCCCAAAGCCCCTGTTTGCTGTTGAAGTTGCCATTCTTTTTGCTGATTTGTGTGCCGACCTTTGGCTTGTCCCTGAAAATCCTAATTTGCCACCTGCCCTGACCTTTGGCTTGCCTCCCGGTATTCATGTTCGCCGCCTGCAGTGACATTCAGCCTGTTTCCTGGTATCCGTGACTGCAGCCAGCCCTGACCTCTAGTCTTTTTGACCATTGTCCGCTGTCAGCAGAGTAGGGTGAACCTAGGGGTCGCAACCTGGGGTCAGCAAGCCACATAGTCCATCTCCACCATCAGGAACTCTTGTGAATACCGGCAGGTCCTCAGACTTCACCCCCTGGGGGATCCCACGCTACCTACTCTGCAATGCAGCATTCTGCTTATCCAAACTTTCAGTGGTCCTCGGCTCCCAGTCAGCATACACTATTGCACCCTTGTTACACCTTAAGGGTCCCACCAGTGTATCCAGGGTCCAAATCCTTAAGTCTGATCCTAACACTTGGGCGTTATCTAAAATATTACAAGCCCTTATGCCCAGGCTTTTCTCTCAGAAAATCTGCTTATTAACTTATAAAACAAGAATGTCATATATTAGTGTTTAGATGTGGTGGCTGCATTAGTTTTTTAGTTTTTTTAGGCTAAGTACATTTTCAACAAGTACAGAAAAATACTTGTTTATCTTGTAACTTCCTCTGCACTAAACTGAAATCTCAAACAATGTTAGCAGCTAGACAGGTGTGATTCGTTTCGGAAAAAAAACGTTTTTCGGACGAATTTTCGTTATTTGGATATTCGATGTATCCGAATATCCGAATTTCCTAATAACAGAAATGACGAATGAAAACAAATCCAAATTTCCGAAAATTACATTTCGGAGGAAATTCGTTAGCGGTAATCTGTACGAATTTTTGTTTGTGGACGAATTTTCGTTGCAGCAAAGTGATATTAAAAACAAAAACAAAAAATATTTTTAATGTGACTGTGCTGCAACGAAACAAACAAAAACAAAACGAACGTTTATTCAGACTACTGCTAACGAATTTTGCACAAATCCGAATCCCGAACCGAATTGACGTTCGTAACCGTATCCCGAAAAACGAAATGACGCAAAATCCGAATCAGAACGAAACTAAACTAAACACATTTTTTGCTGGTGCACATGTCTATTAGCAGGTTCCCCAGCTGTCTTCTGTGAATGACAGAGGGGGTGTTTTGTTGTATGTATTCAAAAGAGCAGCTTAAGGTGACCCTAGGGCAGGAAGTGTGTAACTGGCAGGATCACCAGGCAAAAAAAGGGAAAGAAAGCCTGCAGAAAATAAACTCATCCAGCTGCCACACCTAACAACTGGTGAGCTGCAAATATACAAATATATACCATTTTTCCCAAAGGAAGCGCCATGAGCCCTAAAGAAGCCACAAGCAGGATGTCCTTTCTGACAAAGGTTTGAGAAAACTAATTGACTGGGTGTCACAGTGATATTATCTAGTGACTCAAACGGAAATATTTCAGTTTGAGGTGCCCTAAGTGGGCTTGGTGATTTCCCTATTATGTATTCATTATATATGTTCATCTATAGCAAAGTTACTCAACAGTGAAGAAAGATATTAATAAAAGAATGCAATAAAAATGTTAGTATTATGCTGCCATCTAAACCCTTGTCTCTCTGCCTTTAGAATGCTTCTTTCACACACTCTCCTGTTACAAGTAAAATAAAACTATTTTATATGTATCTCAAACTAATCTGTATGCTCAATAAAGTCAATAGAGTAACAGGTTTGGTAGAAGGCACTGCGAGTCTGCCCATGCCTATCCACCTCATTTCAGCTGCCTCGATCCCTGTTGCAACATTGTGGAGATGGGGGGACTAAGTATGCCTCATAACTTCCCTCCCTCTCACCCCTGGTGATTGGGTTTCCTTGGTGGCTGATCAGGTTTGTGTGTGCATGTGTGTGTGTGTGTGTATGTGTGTGTGTATGTGTGTGTATGTGTGGAGGGGGTTCTGGCAGGTAAAAGTAGGCCTGCTACATTACCAAGGTTCACTGTTATGTTAACACCTTATGTAACAGTACAGAAGAGTCAATTTAAAGCCCCACTCCATGCTCCTCGTCCTTCCCACCAGCTATATTTTTAAAAAAAAATTTCTGTACCTACTATTTCCAGATGTCTTCCAGTCATGTGACACGCAGGTTTCTCTTCCTCTTTGGAGGTTCTCTGACAGTCTGTGGTCCTCAAAGATGCAGAGACCACAACTGATGTGATGACATCAGCACTGCCATTTGCATCGCTCTGTGAGTACAGGGCTATCACTCCTGGGATGGACTACAATCTCATGTTAAGTTTAATAATTTGTATTAAGATTTTAGTCCATCACGTGAGCGAGCTTGGAGGGGTGACTACTTTACAACACACACAGGGTCCATGGAACAAAAGTAGCCCCTCCCCCCCTCCAGAAGGAAGGACAGTGTCAGCACCAATTCAGAGATGATTGGAGGATCTACAGCCGAGTGATACACAAATAAGATACATTGTTGTTAATAGTTAAGGTACATGAATATATTTTTAAGATTTGATTCCTGAGTTTAATGTCACTTTAAATCTGTGCTCCTATCATTTTTTTTGTCTTTCTGTATATTAGAGACAGACAAGTATGTCCACCTGAACAGTGATTCAGCTTCGATTAAAAGGCTGAATATATACCTAAAAATCCACATAAATTAAATGAATATGCTTCTTTTCTTCCTACAGAAAGACAGGCCTAGAGCCTAAGAGAGAAGCATAGGTGTAAGGATTGCATAACAGGGTTTGGAAGAATCAAGGCCACAAAGGTTAGTAGTATGCATAGATCTGGTATGTGAGCAGACACTTGTCCTGATTGGATCTATCTATCTATCTATCTATCTATCTATCTATCTATCTATCTATCTATCTATCTATCTATCTATCTATCTATCTATCTATCTCTCTATCCATTCATCAGTCTGTCCGCCTGTCTGTCTATCCATCCATATGTCCATCCACCTATTCAATTATCCACCCATCCTTTCCTCGTAAAATCCCTGTTTCCTAAATTTTTACACAGTTGTAGAAATCCTCTCCTGGGCCTCGGTAATATTACCCAGATCAGCTCCTGAAGAGTTAATAGCAAGAGCAATTACACTACATATAAATTATAAGCTGCCGTTAAGTGATTGTGTTTGCCTGTGGATCTTGGCAAATTCAAGTGTTTTAGAGAAGGTGGAAGAGTACACCTAAATGGTCCTTAATAAATCACACAGGCAAGTGCGAGAGCGATAATGTGTGTTTACATTGCTCCCTCAGTTTATTTTAACTTTACTGTTATGAATAGTTACTGATCGGGCTCTGAACAGATTACTGCACTGAATCACCGCAGAGAAGTAAGACTGTTCTGCATAGAAATGCCATTTAGTAATGCTATAAAATAGTGTTCAGCAGGTAAATATACTGCGCCAGGCACTTCTTATAGGCACACTACTAATATCTCTATAGATTTCTAATAATAAACCAAGAAACACAGTATAAAAACACTTAGAAATTCACGTCATATACACGGCCTGACCCAAAAAAAGTCACACACTCTATTTTGTTGGACCGAATTGCGCTTTGATTGTGGCACGCATTCGGAATGGCATTCTAGTAACCATCTAATCCTTAAGGAACTGAGCTCTGGATGCTGTGCAGAGGGTAAAGGACTAGTCACCAGTATTGACTGTAAGGTCCTGAAGCTGATATTTTCCCCATTACCGACTTACCATGCCTTGCTTTGCACTGTGCCCCTGTGTGAAGGTAGAGGCAGGTTTTTGCTTCCTCGTGCCACAGCCTCCAAATCTAACTCCATATCTCCTGAGGCTAGCAACCAGTAGCGCCAGTGCACTATATCCTACACTGCAGATATAAAGCTGTGAGGCTTAGGCACTCTCCCATAGCAGGAAATGAACTGCTATCTTTCAGAGGGTATTCAAGATGAAAGGCACATTCTTCAGGGTAGGGCTTAGGCATAAAAACATTTCTAAATGTTCTCTTTAATATTGAAAATCTTCTGTTTTTTTAGGTCAAGTCTATTTAAAAATACACAATGTGAGATATGTTTGTCTTTTGAGGAGCTAAGTCATTACCCAGAGCTCTGGTTACCTGCAAAGAGGGTGAGGTATTAGGAAGATGCACCTATAGGATAAATAAAAGACCCCGAGTAGTAGAATAAGGACTGGAGGTGAAGACCTAGCAACTATATATAGAAGAGTACTAAGAATAATTACTGGAACACACAAAGTAAGGTGTAAACTCAAAGACAGAAGTCCACCTTTACTTATAACTTTAGTTGTATAAGAATAACTATGTAACCAATCTCCTTTCCCCTTTGAGTTCATAATGGCAATGTTCTGGTGTGGTTATTGGCAAATTAAAAACACGTATCCATTCTTCATGCACTTTTAATAAACATAAATGAGATCAGACAAGATGATTTCTATAGAATTCAGTGCACAGATTATGTAAAGTAATCTCATGCTTGCATAGCATATATATGGAATGTGTCTTGTCTTTAGTGCCCAGGAACTAATTGTTATCTTTAAATGTATCTCCTTTTAATATACGCAAAGTTTTCAAGCTATCAATAAAATATATATTTAGCCCTTGTTGAGTATTGTACTTGGATTACAACTACCAGCAGCTGACATCCATCCACATCTAAGTGGTGCCCTTCAGAGGTTCTAGGAAACTCAGGAAGACTGACTAAACTACTAAATTCAATTTCTAGCATGGTGGCGTGTACCTCAGGGAGCTGTGGGTAGTTTAAACTCTGAAACATTTTCTTTTTTTGGCCAGTTACCACTCTTAAATATTATTATTTCAAATAGTTGATGTGTTGAATTTTACATGAAAAGCAGTTTCATCCAGTATAAATCTTGATAGGAAAAACCAACTCCATGTGTGTATACTGGCAATACCAAACTAGCAGGTGAACATCTAAGAATAATATATGATTCCATAACTCATTAAAATGAACAAAAAGGGTGGTGAGATTCCATTTTCATCACATCACAGGTTTGATTCTTCAAGGTTGCCGTTTAGTTTTGGCATTGGCTGCTCAGGGCGTTAAGTCACACTTAAATGAAAAGGACTTTAAAAAAAAAAAGTCCTATAAACCTTTAGGTCTTGTTTTGCAAGACAGACCTTGTTTGTAAAATGACCACTGTTTAGTGGTTTTCTGTACTGACAAGAATGCTTCTCTTTGGGGCTTCAAGATTGTAAGAACATTTCCGAACCTTCTAGGCTACATATGCCTAGAAACCACTGTATAAATGATATGCAAATTATATCTCCCACCTTGACTGGCTTTAGGCGTTCCCTAAAGACTCATCTCTTCAGGGAAGCCTATCCCACCTCAACCTAACCACTGAACCATCACATTCTCAAATAATTCATCCCCACACAGCTACCTCCTCATGTATCATTTCCCCCTCCTCTTTTAGATTGTAAGCCCTCAGGGACAGGGCCCTCCTTACTATCTTGTCTTGAATTGTATTGTAATTGTAATGTCTTCCTTATATTGTAAAGCGCTGCGCAAACTGTTGGCGCTATATAAATACTATGTAATAATAATATGTAAACTTCATCTCTGATATTGGAACAGTAGCTTCTATCTCAAGGCACAAAAGATTCTATTTTTACGGCACAAAAGATCTAGTTGAAGGAGTCATTGATCCTGTTCAGCACTTGCTTTATTAAAGTATATTCTTCTTTATAGTGACACTATACTCAGAGTTAAATCTTACAAATACGAGGGCGGAGTTTGCTAATGGCCGCGGCTGGACGTCTTTGTCCCTAGCTCCACAGCACAGAACCGGGCATCGCCGTAGAAGTGCCGTAGACCGCTCTGCTGCACCCTGCCATGGGCTCTAAACAGGGCAAGAAGTCCCAGGGATCCAAACTGGACCACTCGCGAAACCCGAGGGCCGGTATTAACTCCTTTTTCGCCGCTCCCGCGATCACGCGATCGGCCTGCTCACAAGGCCGCATGGCGGCGCCGCATGGCGGCGCCGCATGAGGATTCTCCGGCCGCACCGGACTCACCCTCCTCCCCGCCGTCGGATAGGTCACCCGCGACAATTGACCGGGATGCCACCTCGGATGAGGTCTCGGTCCCGGGCGGCTCTGTAAGTGACGTGAGGCACCTACTGGACCATCTCCCCTCTAAAAGGGACATGGAGGCCCTGTTTGCCCGTTTTGAACAGGTACACAGGACAGATGTGGCGGGCCTGCATGAGGCGATAAAGGGGGTCCATTGTCGGCTGGACACTGTGGACATGCACATGGATGCACATCGAGCTGCTATCACAGCCCTGCAAACGACAGCCCTGGCACAGCATAAGCTGCTACAGTCGGTGTGGACGCACATGGATGACGGGGAGGATAGAAACAGGAGGAACAATGTGCGGATTCGCTGCCTGCCAGAGGCAACAGGAGCGGAGGACCTGGAACCTACTGTTAGAGGTATCGTTAACCTACTTCTTGCCAGGAGCGCAGAGGAGCCTATCGACCTTGATAGGGTACACCGGGTGCCTGAGTTTAGGAACCGCTCCGTGCAGCAATCCGGGGACGTGCTATGTCGCGTCACTTTTACAAATTGAAGGAGGAAATCATGGCCAAGGCGCGGGAGCGTGGTTCGCTTGACTTTGATGGAGCAAGTATCACCTTTTTTCCGGATTTGTCGCCCCGCACCATGGCTCGCCGCAGGGCGCTGCGACCCCTGACCGCCTTACTCAGGGATCTCCAAATCCCATACAGGTGGGGATACCCTTTCCACCTATCGGTGCGTAAGAATGGCCGCCTGGTGATCCTGCGTTCCCCGGTGGATCTGGATGCCTTCACTGCTGCTGTGGGAATATCATCCGCTGTAGAATTGGACTCCTGGCCGGCCCCCCTGGCTCCTGTATTCCCTGAAGTGCCATCGCTCCCCCAGTGGACTGCTGTGTCGCACTCCAAGAAGTCCAGGAGGGATCCGGTTGTGCGCAGCTCTCTGCCTTAAGGAATACAGTTTGTTGCTTCTACTTCAACCTTGTGTGAGGATCTCATCACCCTGACCTGTTTGCTCTAGGAGACGCTGGGGCCTACCCACTTTTTATGTGCCTTGAGATCCCCTGGACCAGGCCTTGAGCTTTTCAGGTATACCGCTACGGGGGTTGGAGGAAGCGAAACAAGGAAGTGGACCCTCCCTGTGCTGATGCTGATTTCCCCCTCTGCCCTGCCTCTAGCGGCCTATCCCTGGAGGATTGCTAGCGGGTGCGGAGCCCCCCTGGAATGGCTCTGAGGATGGTCCTACACCTGCCTGTTCTTTTTGTTCCGCATTCTCCATCCCGGCACGCACAGACAATTGGGACTCTCTTTACCCATGAGACACTACCCCTGCTTCTACCATCATGCAACACGGATGTTTATCCGGAGGGTGATGTATTACTGTAAAGCCATATGTCTCATGTGCTGTGATAATTGCTTGTTATTTGTATGTCGAGGGCCCGCCTGAGGGGTGGTTCTCCAGCTTTGCCTGATTTTCTAATGTGACCTGGTACTAGCCGATCCAGCCTCCGCCCACTCCTATAGGTCTCCATGCCATTTTCGGCCGGCGCCCCCCCCTTCACTTTTCGCACGGGGCCCGCGCCCCTGCTGCACCCCCGGTTGTTACGCCACTGGCTGGGAATCATCCTACAGCAGACAGATACGTTTTTCTGGGTTTTAGTGGCTTAAAAAAAAAAAGAACATAGATTGAGTAGGTACAAGTGTGACTTTCACATTTAAGAATAAGAGCTCCTCGGCTCTATCTAGTGGAAGAAAAGCATTTACCAGGCATATGTCTTGGCACAAGTTTTATAAGTCAACCCCAAGGCTTCTAATGGTGCATTTAAAAGACCAACAGGAAGCCAATATGAGAATTAATTATTGGGGTTGACATAAACTTTAAGCTACATGAGATGGTGATCGGAAGGGTCGACGGCCACAAAATCTGTGCTGATTGAGAGTGATGTATACTTGCAAGCTGGTCTTGGCTGAGCATGCTAATTTATGCACTGAGCAGGCCCACCAGATATGAGCCTCTGCAATTTTTTACTTGTGGAAAGAAAGTGAATCACTGCATATTGCACTATATAGCTGACGGCGCTGATAAGAAGATGTTTGATCAATGGATGAAAAAACGTATGCTGAAGGTTTGAACTAAAGGTCACTTACTCCGAGCCACACAAAACTGGAGAAGTCTGTGGGTGTTTTTTAAAATTATAGCTGTCAGCTTGAGATTCCCCCTCTTCTAAGTTCATCCATTCTTGGCTGTCTTCTTGTGCTGTCTTGTCTGTTACGATGTTGGCACACACTTCGCTCCCAAGGGTTTCATACTGGAACAAAACAAGGAATGTTGTCCAGGTTTCTTGTCAAGTCAAATTCCCAAACTCCCCAAATACTTTGTAGGAGCCATGAACTAAAGTAAAATTATCATTTCTATCCGTCTCCAGCCAAAGCATCTGTAAAGTTGTTGTTTTTTTTTGCCTTGGGAAGACAGGACAACTTCGGAAACAAGTAACAATCACCGTAAACGCACCTTGCAAGTATTTTTTTGTTCATGAGACATGGAAGGCCTAAAGTATATTTATACTTTTGCAGTCAAATTTGAGAAACCTCCACTATATGTTTGTTATGTCTTCCCGTTTACACGGCATACAGAAAATAATTTTTCAATTATTTAAATTTAATTATTTAAATAATTTTTATTTAAATGACATTGTAAAGCACTGTGCAAACTGTTGGAGCTATATAAATCCTGTATATTATTAATAATAATAATAATAATAATAAATCTCTTACATTTTACATGTCTCTGTGTAGCAGCCCTTTGTACAGACTGCAAGCTTCTCTCTTCAATTGTGACTAGGGATCAGAGGCGTCCCTAGTCATAGAAAGACTAGGGACCAGAGGCATATCTACAACAAATTGTGCTCCTTGTGTCCTGCCCAGCTCCTGATTACCCTATGGACCCCAGCAGCCAGGAGTCTCAGTCTCGGTGGACAAGGAGGTACAGCCAGAGAGGAAGTCGTTAATTTGGCATCAATTGGTTTTAAGTTGTTTCTTTCTTTTTTTTTGTTTTGTTAATATTCACATTTGTTTAATTAAATAAAGACATAAATATTCCACAAACACATTCCAAACAGCACATAACCAGGAAAATAATAGAATAAAGCAATCTCCAATATCCCAATATATAGGGAAATAGAGCAGTGTAATAATAATCTTAATGCCCGGTATAGATAAAATATGATTGGCCAACATAAATAAAGAACAAATCATAAACCCGAGGTTGTTTCTCCTTAAAAGTATTAACAGCAAGTATATTATGTTAGGCAATAAATAAACCCCCCAAAAAGACTATAAATGGTCCCTTATAGAAGGCAGGCCACATGGAACCCGTATGACGGCACATACCATGGAACCCTCCATCCCTCCCCCCATGCAAAAGATCGCCCCAAAGTACCTAAGAGACATCAGGGATTGGAAGAAAAACACAATCACACAAAAGGAGTTTTCTAATGTAGTATTACTTTTGTGAGAGATTTCTGCCTCCTGAAGAAGTGTCAGAATGCAAAATGTTGCAAAACGCCTAGATGAGTACTGTCCATGCTGGCACTATGCCACCAATACAAATGTACTTGATCAATGCATATATGATAAGTTGACTTACTGTATATATGAACATCAAGCAGTATTGGGTCCAGTGAGCTGAACAGGATTTTTTCTCAGTATATGGCACAATAATTATAGGATACTCAATCAATACAAGTGAAAAACCGCGCTTGGATAAAAAATATACTAGTGGCAAGCAACAACAATCTCGCAGTGAATTCACTTATATGTTATTAAATTTCAATTTTGTTGCGCATAACTTTATTAAATACATTTAATACATTCATTCTTACAGGGAAGCTTATCACGTATCACTTCCCCCTCCCGTTAGATTGTAAGCCCTCAGGGGCAGGGCCCTCCTCACCATATTGTCCTGAATTGTATTGTAATTGTAATGTCTTCCTTATATTGTAAAGCGCTGCGCAAACTGTTGGCGCCATATAAATCCTGTATAATAATAATAATAATAATACATTATGGGATACTGTTCTAAAAAAATGTGATTGTATTTTTTTATTCTGTGTTCTAATAAAGATTAATTGTGTTATAATTAAGCTAATTTGATGTGTCACTGCCATTAAAGTTCAATAGGGTCCATTGAACTAAAATCAGCCGTACATCGCCTAAAATCAGCTGTACATCGGTTGCCTTCGGTCAGCCGAACGTTTGACTGAGCATTTTTGACTGAGCCAAAGTGCAGAAGGAATTCGACTCAGACAATCCAACATCTGGATCAGCTGCACCAAAGCTCTGGTAGCTCACTTGCTGCTGTTCGCCCCTATTCACATAGGGGCCAAACGGCAGTGAGTGAATAGCCAAATGCCGCCAAGGTACCGAGTAGAAGAGAAAATAATTCAAAAGAATGGGGGGAAAAAGTTGAAAAATAATGTAAAAAATTTAAAAAAATAGGAAAATTGAAAAATATATATACATATATATATTAGGGTCTGGAACTCACTGCCACAGGCGGTGATTTCAGCAAATAATGTGGAATTGTTCAAGAAACTTTTGGACGATTTCTTAAGGGACCATAATATACAGGGGTACAGGTAATATACAGGGGTACAGGTACTCCTAGAATGAGATCCTAATAGGTTGGACTTGATGGACTAATGTCTTTATTCAACCTAAAATACTATATATATTTTAAAGAAAAGAAAAAAAAATTACGCACGCCAACCCGACCACATGTGATGGACTCCGATCGCATAATGAAGCATCTGACAGATGCCAGCAAAAGAAAAACAATTGGGTGGAGCTAGCGGTGACATCACGGCCGGCTCCGCCCAGTTGTTATTTTTTAATGACAGACCAGCATGGCCATGTGATTTGGGGACGCTAATCTGTCATTTCAACTGGGCGGAGCCACAAACACAGTGGAGTGGAGTCCATGTCTGGAAGGGTCAGGGCAAAAGGGGGACCTGTTCAATATTACACACACGGGTGGTCATAATGTTATGGCTGATCGGTGTACTTCAGCTGGAACACTTTTATCTAGACTGGAGTTGTCCTTTAAAGCAGATCTAAAGACCTGTTTCAATCAGGCACAAAACGTCTACTGAGGAAAACCACATTTTACCGAGGAATTGTAACCATTGATATAAAATTTATCACCAGTCCTGCAAACAATACTATACCCAATGCTAAATCTAAATCCATTCACCAGATGTTCTACACATGAAGCACAATACAAACGAGCCAACATAGGGACAACTTGCTTAACAAACACTTGAAGGGAACAATACAATACAAACGTTCAGTTGTAAATTACCTTTAAATGCACAGAATAGCCTAAATCCACCTTGAACCTGGGTTTACAGTGAAAGAATCCCCCCCAGATACGATTTTATGATGAAAAGATGTCCTTTGCAAAAGCTCAAGTGTTTTTTTTTTCTTCGTTTTTTTTTGCGTTTCCCTTTGTTTTGTTGAGTTTCTTAAGCATTTCATCTTCAGCGTCTACCCTCCACAACTCATGGCCATTTAGGATTTTGGAAGGTGTGAGAAGGATTTGAAAACATTAATGAGAGATAAAAATGGAACATTTGAGATGCTAGAAGCCAAGAGGGGATCCTAAAATATAAAATATAGCTCAGCTCAGCTACATAGATGATATTGAGATTCCTGCAGGATTTCAGAAACACAAAGCAAGACAATGAACAAAAGCCCCACCGTGGATACGCATGTAAAAATGTTGGCAGTTGACACGCTATTTGTTTCAGGTTTTTTTTTTTTCAACATGAGCTCGCCTTAAAACTAAAGGAGATGTAAAAACTCCCTAAACTGTCTATATGGCATAAATTACTACGGCATAAATATCACATACATTTTGTACAAGTATTGTTCTCTGCATGCTCACCTCCTCAGGCAGGAGAACTTTACTGCACATTTGATTACAAATAAAGGGGAGATCCAGATGTTTCCTTTTGTTTTTTTCCCCAGCTCGATTTGTGGTTCCCAGTTGTGCAGTCATATCTTACTTGACAAAAAACAAAATTTATATTATTACCTTTAGTTGTAACCGAGCCAAGAAGTGGAGGTGCGGAGCTGGTGATCCATATCTGTCTTATGTTTTTAAAGAAAAGCAAAAGATCTTCTCGTTTATATTTTGACACCAGAAGCGTGTGTCACTCATTTCCCAAACAATGTTTAAGTGGTATGGTCCAATTAGCATCTAACAGAAAAAGTAAGGAGTTGACAATTCTTTTTTTAACCTAAATTCTTGGATAAAATTCAGCTTTAGAAGCAGTTTGGAAACCAGAGTTTAGTGTTTTGTGTGACGGTTCCTGAACCAGTACAGACCTGGTCAGCTAGGTTCTTTTTGGCCTTTGAATAAGCTTCAAAACATTGTAGGTTCTACTTAACTAATAAACCATATTAACTAGCTTGAGGTTAAAATGTATGCATGGTAGAAATGTAAGCTGCAGAAAAATACAGTTCGGATATTTCGTTATTTTGGGATTCGGATCCAAAATTCAATTCGGTTCAGGATATGGATTCGGACAAAATCAGAATTTTCGTTAGTTTCGGATGAGTTTACACATTTTCTTTGCGAATTCCACGGAAAACCAAATACAGATATTAATACTAAAGCTTAGACCCGAATGGCATTCAGGAGTCTGAATTTCCGAATGGCATTCGGGAGTTCCAGAAATATGGGAACCATATTAAAACTTGGCATGGCGGGAGCTCCCGAATGCTATTCGGAAATTCGGACTGCATTCGGGTCTTGGAGCATCAGCTTTAGCATTATGTATATATAAGTAGTATTCTATAATACGAATTAATATTCATAGTGGCAACATTGTGACCCACATACAAAAAAATAAACCTGAGGCTCCCAGACCCGAATGGCATTCGGGAGCTCCAGAATGCGATTAGAAAATTCGGATTCAGACCCATTCGGATGCATTAAACCGAAAGACACATCTCATTGGCCCGAAAAGTCACATGTCCGCTTCAATTCAGTTTTTGAACGAAATTCAGACAGGATCGGAAATTCGGATTCGGACGCATTCGGATGCATTGGGATTTGGAAATTCGGATGTGTCCGAATGTCCAAATTTCGGAAAATTCATACAAATTTTGATTTAGAACGAAACTAATCGCACATGTCTAATGCATGGGCAAAAAAAAATTGCAATACATCTCTACCATACACATTTTTGGGTCATTCACACGGGCGTGCATGCCCGTGTTGGTTATATGTCGATATGCGATTGGACTCCTAACCGGAATCAAAACCCAATGATTATAGGTGGGTGCAGCTGTGGAAGCAGATGGCGCCGCCAGTCAATCCATAAGAAAAAGTAGAAACCACTGGCAGTTCAAAATTCCTTTATTGATTCCTTCAAATGTCTTTATTAACATGATCAAGGTGGTCTCACTGTGTATGTAAACATTCCAGAACCCTATTCTGTTCCTTTCTACGGCAAGCAAAGTGACCCTTGTGGGCACCCGGTCCCGGGAGGAACAGGTGCTGTGTGTAATTGCGTGCAGCAGCCTGTAGCTCTTTATGGGAGAATGTGAATGCATGCATTTACATGTAGACACGAACTTACACATCCATGCAGGTCCAGGAGCCTGCGCTTGGATGCACACTGTCTGTGTCCATGTGCAGGCACCCGGACTGCTTCGGGTCTGCATGTAACTGCGTGCAGTCACATACAATTACACACAGCACCTGTCCCTCCCGAGATCAGGCCTCTGCATGGGCGTGCATGCTGTATGGAAGTGCACGTCCATGTGAAAGACCATTATTTTTAGCCCTTCAAAATGTTGCAAGTAAAGAACACCCGTTTAGCGGACAATTAGATCAGCATATAGTGTCTCCCTTACAACCAAATAATGTGCTAGGGATCTCGACATTGGGTCACCCCTCTTAAATCTTCACAGGTATATCTCCATATAGAAGACCAAGACACTGTGCATAATGTCATGTTATACTGCATGTTATACTTCTGGAGGATTGGTAAGCGAACCATGAGAAACAAAAGAAAAAAAAAAACAAGAGAACAAATACGTGTAATGTACTGTATTCTTACGGTCACATGGTAATCTTGTTTAAACCTAAATAAAATATTTTGGAAAAAAAAAAGAACACCCGTTGATCAGCCAGAAATCCAGTGGGCTCCTTACGTCCTGTAGTGAGCTGACAACACAGTGCCTCTTTTATACTGCAACCTCAGGAAGGGTTGTAAGCCCTGCCCAGTTCTCCAATGCTGGACTACATAATACATTCAAGTCCTAAAGTCCACATGGGATATTTGGGCTTGGCTGACAATGCTTAAGATTTTATTGAAGCAGAGGCAGAGTTGTCAGCTTAAACAGGATGTTGGGATTTCTGGCCGATCAACGAGATCAATGGGCACTTTTCTTGAGCTTGTAACTTTTTTAGCAAAATAAAACATGGACATGGACATGTACTGAATATTTTATAGGGGTCTATTCACAAAGCTGCCATAGGCAGCCGAGCGAATAACCGAACCGAAGTGAAGTGAGCCGAACGCTGTTCGGCTATTCACTTCAGGCTTGTACGGCTGATTTCAGCCGTACACCGACTAAAATCAGCCGTACATCGGGTGACTGCGGCTGGCTTCGGGTCGGCCAAACATGCACAGCATATTTGGCTGACCCGAAGTGCAGAAGGAGTTCGACTCAGCCAATCCAACATCTGGAGCTGAGCCGAACCTCCGTCAGGCTCATAGATGCCGAACAGCATGGTAACCTGGTAACCAGGGATGCTGATCTGTCTGTGCAAGTGGTCGGAGCCAGCCATGAGATGACGGCTGGCTCCACCAAGCAGTCAGTAGCAGGCTTTCGACCGGCCAATGGCCCGCCATACTGCCAGCTTCGGCTTTCATCTCGACTCAGTCAAGCCGAAGCATATGCCTTCAGCTCGACTGAGCCCCTCGGACAACTTCGGGAGCTGTACGGGCTAAAGTGAATAACCCGTACAGCAGCCCTTCGGTTCTACTGAACTGAATTGGTCCTGGGCCAGAAGCTAGTCGAAGGATCAGCCAAAGGCTAGATCCTTCGGCTGCTTCGTGAATAGACCCCATAATGTTTGTTTTGGCAAAAGAATAGTTGAAAGTCTTGCTAAATATATCTACAGAAATGTGACAAAAAAAGTCTGGCATTTAACAAGCAGCTTCCTAGGGGCCTATGACAAGGAACTTTGGCCTTGAGTTTGAGATCAGTTTAAAATGCTTCTGAGATTGTTAAGAATTAATTGATGTGCATTTTACCAGCAGTTCACCTCCTTCTGACCTACAGTTGACCTTCTTATGACCTGGATTTGACCTTCAGTTAACCTCCTTCTGACCTACAGTTGATCTTCTGGCCTGCATTGACCTGCTTTCAAGTAGGTTTTGCATTCCCATATGGTATGCAAAAACCCACTAGAAGTAAACAAATGCCCATCAGACCAAGGCCTAAATAAGCTAATCTGATATTGACCATTAAAAAGGCAACATATTGATTCTGACCTTTCCTAAACAAATGCGTGAAAGCGACTGAATTCACAATGGCTACTATGCGTACCAAGTTACTTAATTGCCAGAAATGTATGGATTGTTTCTATGTGTTCTGAGAAATAATCACCTTCAAGTGTGATGTTGCTGGAATATATATTCAGTATATAATGTAATAAAATGTGTTGAGCGGCACGTTGAGCCAAAAGACTCTCATTTAACCTGTCTTGGCACAGATTCATAGCAGATTTTACAGATGACCCGGTCCAACATGATGTATTATATTTCCAGTGACTGCAGCTATTGTTACAGTGAAGATAGAGTTCTTATTTCCCAGTGGTAGACAATAGAGCTGTATACTATCAATAATTCCTTCTTAGAATATCTACTTTTTTATTTTATTTTACTTTCGTACATTTATTTTACAACATTGGTGCAAATGACTAGAAGAGATGAGGGAATCCATCCAGCAGGTCCAAAATTTGACTTTGATGAGGTTACATGGTTGCCTAGTTAGTCAGGTTGAAAAAAGGCACAAGTCCATTGAGTTCAACCAATATTTTATGCCTGGTAAGTCTACTAATATTAGTATTTGTAGAAGTGAAGTGATGGCTCAACATATTAACAGCCTTTTACTCTTTTAGCCTTTTTTGCAGGCCTGCCTGGCCCATTTTGGTCTAGGTCCTAAATTTCAGAAATAGATTAATATACTCTATGCTGACCATCAATCCAATATTCTAGTTAGCAGCCTACTCTCCCCTTCATTCCTCCTTCACTGAGTCACAAGACAGGGATGCCCACTTACGTCCATTCTTATTTGCCTTGCGATTGAGGCCTAAGGTGCCCAACAGATGGATGATCTTAATGGTATCACACCTGGAAAGAAAACATGATGTATAAACCCCTAAACTCTTGTCTTGCAAACTGCATTTAGCAACCCTACATAATTTACTACGTAACAAACTGGGTCTCCTCTTACAGTTAGAACTAAATGGCAGCTTCTTATGCCAACCATGTAAGACGAAAACCTGGTGACACATGGTATTCTCTTATGTATGTCTCACCAGCTTTCAATAACCAGTTAATCCAGCTGTATATTATAAAGAACATCTATCTATCACTGGTCAAATTACCTAAAATGGGAAGTATGACCACCCATAATTCTATACGCACTTCACAACCCCAAGTTGAGTTTATGCACCTCATCTGGACTTGTCCAGTTATAGCTGATTTCTGGAAGCAAGTGGCTACTTTCCTTGCTACCCTATTAATTCTCCCAGTTTTGTGCATGCCTGAAACCTGCTTTTTTGGTTTATTGAACAGAAAACGCTAGCCAGACTACATCAATATATTCTTCTAGGAAACATTGTTTATGGCTCACAAGGCCATTGCTGGTAAATAGATGAACTCATCTTCCACTAGAGCAGTGGTTCTCAACCTTTCTAGGGCTGGGACCCCTTGGTAACATTTGCCAAGTTGTGGTGACCCCCAACCGTAAAATTTAGGGACGCACCAATACTAGTATCTGTGTGGGCTCTCGGGAGGCTAGTGGGACTCTCTGGTGGCATCCAGTGCGAGCTCTGTGGTTCCCAGTGCGGGCTCTGTGGTGCCCAGTGCGGGCTCTGTGGTGATCTAGCACTCAACTCCCCTCACTCCTGTCTGCTCCCCTCTCTGATCCTCTCCAGCCGCTGCTGCTGCAGCGCCGTCAAGGAGAAGTGACACTGCTGCGCTAGGACGAAGCTGAGGAGCCTCTTACCTAGAGCAGCACAAGGCACGTGGGGACCCCCTCAACTGTGGGTTGCGACCCACTTTTGGGTCGCAACCCACAGGTTGAGAACCACTGCATTAGAGTATCCCAGTGGAAGCTGTTAATAAATCAGATTCTCCCTTATGAGTAGGTTATGTATGAGAAGAGAAACTGTCCTCTTAAATTTCACAAAGTTTGGCATTTACATTGTGAATCTGCACTCACTTTGACTTCAGGATAAAACCACTCTGGCCTTCCTAATGTAATCTTGGAAATCCATTGTAAGTTTACCTTGAAGTATGTATCCAGCCAATTGTTGACTATGTTATTATGACTCACTTAAGACTCTCAAGGTTTGTTCAAATATTATATTCTCCTTTGTCATCCACTGTTATATTACTTGTCTTTTATACATATACATAATGTTAATGGAATATGTATACATTTCTGGATTTTGTGCAACTGTTTTGAGAACAATGAACAGGAAGTGAGAGTACTATCTACAAAGTGACAGAAAGTGATGGGAATTCCCTCTTAGACAGGTGTCCCCATAGGAAGATTTACCTTCACCTTGTGTTCTGGTGACAACTCTTAAATTTTGAATTTCCCCTTCAGCTTCTGTTCTATTGACTATGGTCACCAGGATACATCGGAAGGGTGTACCTACCTAGCAGGGACCCTGACAGCAATAAAAACCTGACAGTAGTTCTAATTTTTGCTATGCTAGCGAAAACTCCTCCATGCTACCTAAAACTAAAGATTTAGCTATATATACACCTTATAGTTTACTGTCTTCTTTAGTAATAGCAGTGCACACTACATGTGTTTTATTCCTACAATAGAAACAAATCAGCTGCACCAGCTGCTGACGAATTGATGAGCAAACTCATTTCAACAACAGCCAAATATAGATTGACTATTGAGTATACACACGCTGTTTCATTGTTTCTTTTTTTCCAAACCCTAAAGAATGGGGAGAAGGTACAGCCCCCAAAATGCGTTGGCTTTGCAAACAACCTAATACTGGAACAAAATTGTATTTGGACTTGAATATTATGGTGTGGAACTTCAATTCCTAATACACTCATGGCCAGGGTATTTCAGAGATAGCTTGCCCTTTCAGATAACGCCCTTCATAGCCCACACTCCAAAACCCCAACCACCGCCACAAACAAATGCACATTAGAGTTGTATGGAGTTCAAAGGCCACAGCAGCCACTCTTTAATTAAATACCAAAATTAAACATATATAAATAACCGTGTAACAACATAACAAAATAATAAAACTCTAAAATTAAACAATAGGTTTACCGGTCCTTGAAGGTACTTAACATAACAAAGCCACCCATAACCTAAGTCTGTGACCTCAGCCAACTAACAATAGGCCCTCAGATGCAATACCACTGCTTCGTGGACAATATCTGTTGACCACAGACACTTCCAGTCCAAAACTAATTGGTCACAACCAACTGAACATACCTCTTAGAGGACACCACACCAAGGATGAGTCCTCAACCATTATTCCAATAAACCAGCAATAAAGACCACCTTCAAGAACCCCAACCCACCAAAATACTGCTGTGACAAGGGACTCAAAGGATCCAGAACCCAGACGAAAAGAGGGGT